>NC_137818.1:450000-751835 GCF_963921795.1 Nannobrachium achirus | reverse complement strand
TGCCCTTCTGATAAATGCTGACTCACAATTCGCTGCAGTTTGAACATAATGTTTTTATAGAATGATAAGTATGGTTTTATTGTTTTATAGAATGATAAGTATGGTTTTATTGTTTTATAGAATGATAAGTATGGTTTTATTGTTTTATAGAATGATAAGTATGGTTTTATTGTTTTATAGAATGATAAGTATGGTTTTATTGTTTTATAGAATGATAAGTATGGTTTTATTGTTTTATAGAATGATAAGTATGGTTTTTATTGTTTTTATAGAATGATAAGTATGGTTTTATTGTTTTATAGAATGATAAGTATGGTTTTTGTTGTCTTATAGAATGATGTCTCTGCTTTGTTGTTCCTAATATGAAGGTTTTACACCTCTATTCAGAAACATTGCTATTCAGAAGATTGACTTCCATTATTCTAAATGGAGGTGTCACCTAAACCTAACCTAAACCCTAACCCTAACCTCAGTGGGGGTATTTCTGAATAGAGGTGTTTCTAAGTAGGGGTGTTTCTAAGTAGGGGTGTTCTGAATAGAGGTCTGCCCCCGAGTTGGGCCGGTGTGCTTTCATTTCATCATATTTACATACGTATGGATGTATTCATTACATCATATTCACATACTGTATGGACATTGGACATACAGTATTCATTTCATCATATTTACATATGGATATAAGCTCTGACTCATACAGTGGTCTTTCTGTGATGTTTCTCTACTGAATGCAGTCTGCCCTGAAGCTTCCATCTCCACCAAACCTTTAAAGATATGTCTGAGTGTGTGTGTGTGTGTGTGTGTGTGTGTGTGTGTGTGTGTGTGTGTGTGTGTGTGTGTGTGTGTGTGTGTGTGTGTGTGGGGTGGGGGCTCAGGGCAGTGCCGGTTCTAGGACTCTAGTGGCCCTATGCAAGATTATTTTAGGTGGCCCCTCACTAACGGATGCGTGCGTCCGCGCGCATCCGTTAGTGAGGGGCCACCTAAAATAATCTGTAGCACCAGATCAAAATGTTCTTTTTGGAGGCATATTGACTTGCTCATGAATCAAGTACAGGCATCCAGGCTTAGAGTGAAGTTTGGGATTATGAGGAAGGAGGAAGGGGGCGCATATTAAAATAATAACGCTAGTTTTTGGATAGGGGATACATGACATAATGTAACACTATGTTTAAAAATCTTCTTCCTGTGATGTGGCCCCCTTATTGGTTGTGGCCCCTAAGCGGCCGCTTATGTTGCTTATGCCAGGAACCGGCCCTGGCTCAGGGGTAGAGAAACCGCCATTAGAACACAGAGGGTTCCCGAAGGGTTCCCAGTTGGATCCCGGGCTCCCCCAGAGTTAGTGTTGAAGAGTCCTTGAGCAAGACTCTGAACCCCTAACTGCTCCTGATGAGCAGGTTGGTGCCAAGCATGGTTTCCTCTGACATCACTGTATGAATGTGTGTGTGTGTGTGTGTGTGTGTGTGTGTGTGTGTGTGTGTGTGTGTGTGTGTGTGTGTGTGTGTGTGTGTGTGTGTGTGTGTGTGTGTGTGTGTGTGTGTGTGAATGGGTGAAGGTATAATGAATGTATGTGTGCTTGCACAATCTCTGTAAAGTTGTTAAATGCACCATTTATTATTTCCCATTTATTTTACTTGACTGTCCATTTCTCAATAATTCAACGACTCCACTACTGTACATCTCAGTGGGAAATATTGTACTTCTAAGCTCAGCCTAAATTAGTTGAAAAACCTTATTTACTGTACATATATTATTATTAATTATTAACCCGTACGTATATTATTATTATTATTATTATTTTACTGTACGTTTATTGGGATGTCAATTCTTGTTAAAGATTTGACTCAAGTTAAATGTGAATCCCAGCCTTTAACTTCTTTATGTATTGTTTCTACTTTAACTTCTTTATGTTTTGTTTCTACTTTTACCTATCGGCTGAGTGAAATATTTGTGTACTTTTTTCCACCTCTGGGTTTGATGCCAATGGACAACCTGTGTGTGTGTGTGTGTGTGTGTGTGTGTGTGTGTGTGTGTGGTGTGGTGTGTGTGTGTGTGTGTGTGTGTGTGTGTGTGTGTGTGTGTGTGTGTGTGTGTGTGCGCGCGTGCGTGCGTGCATAGTGTGTGTGTTTTTGTGCGTGCGTGCGTGTGTGCGGTGCGTGCGTGTGTGTGTGTGTGTGCGCGTGCGTGCGTGCATATGTGTGTGTGTGTGTGTGTGTGTGTGTGTGTGTGTGTGTGTGTGTGTGTGTGTGTGTGTGTGTGTGTGTGTGTGTGCATGCACAGCTGTGGTCTCTTGTAGTATCTTCGGGGCATTTCTCTGTTGGATGATTCCTCATCAAAGCGTGTGTAGCTTGTTGTTGTGTTGATTTGTGGTGTGTGTGTGTGTGTGTGTGTGTGTGTGTGTGTGTGTGTGTGTGTGTGTGTGTGTGTGTGTGTGTGGCAGTGATGTCATCAGCAGCTGAGTCAAGGTGTCTCCTTTAAATCTGATCTATAAATGAATGCTCCTTTAAATCTGATCTATAAATGAATGCTCCTTTAAATCTGATCTATAAATGAATGCTCCTTTAAATCTGATCTATAAATGAATGCTCCTTTAAATCTGATCTATAAATGAATGATCCAGTAAATCAGACCAGGACTCTTAGTGTCTGCAGCTCCTCTGAACAACACAGCAGTCTGTCTGTCTGTCTGTCTGTCTGTCTGTCTGTCTGTCTGTCTGTCTGTCTGTCTGTCTGTCTGTCTGTCTGTCTGTCTGTCTGTGGAAGGCCTGGAAATGCCAGCTTATGAATATTTCATCCTGGTTCATTCATAATCTATGTATGTAAAAATAAATGAGAGAGAGAGAGAGAGAGGAGAGATGAGAATGAGAGATGCAGGAGAGGACGAGAGAGAGAGAGAGAAGAGAGAAGAGAGAGAGAGAGAGAGAGAGATACAGACAGACAGACAGACAGACAGACAGACAGACAGACAGACAGACAGACAGACAGACAGACAGACAGAGAGATACAGACAGACAGACAGACAGACAGACAGACAGACAGACAGACAGACAGACAGACAGACAGACAGACAGACAGACAGACAGACAGAGATAATCTCATAGTTACACGTAATTTTTTAACTTTCTAGTTAGTTGTGTGTGTGGCCTGTGTTAAACGTTCCCACCAAGGCACGTCAAGAAGAAATCCATTTGCAGGGCGTTTGTTGTGGGAAAGGAAAGCACTTATTGTGATGATTGTAGTGATTCAGCCTGATCACTTCCATTCACAGCTGTGATTATACTAATGAGTACAGCTGCTTGGTTGAGCTCTCTGCTCTAGTATTTACTGTAGATCTACAGTAAAGCTACATAATACTAAATACTATATTATAGTATTTACACTAGATCTAACAGTAGTTAGTTAGTTGTAGTTTGTTGTAGTTTATTTCGGTCATCGTTTACATTTAAAACAACATTCCATTTGTAAAAACAAAAACAAAAAAGCAAAACCTTTCACATAATAAAAACAGAAACAGTTAAGCTGGTTGCACACTGCTGCGTTTTTCGTTGCGAAATGCGTTTTTCAGGGCAAGGAGAGAGAGAGAGATAGAGAGAGCAAGGGACAGAGTGGTGCGCGAAACGGGCGGCAGTGTGCAAACGTGACTGACACAACGTGAGGGCGATTTTTTTATTTGCGTGCTCCGAAATTCACTCCGATATTCGGCCCGAAAAACGCAGCAGTGTGCAACCACCTTTAAAACAGAAAAACAAAGCAGCACAAGACTGCTGGACCGAAAAGGAGAAGGCTGAAGCTAAAGCTTATAACACCTACCCTTCTTATTATTAATGTGTTGTATTTAACAAAACTATTGCAGAATAATTAAACAAAGCAAATCAACATATATATGACATTTAAATAATGACATTATTAACAATCTCAGGTTGTGATTATCAATTTTTATTCTTTTTGTTATTTTATTTTATTATTCATTTGAGCAGTTTATTAATCTATATATTACTGTATTTTTCTATCATATTACTTTTATAGGTTCTCTTAAATTTGTATATGGAGCGACATGTTTTTATATCATTTTCACAGCTATTCCATTTATGGATTGCTTTAGCGGATACACAATGCTTTTTGATATTAGTTCTGGACCTGTTACCTTTAGCTACAGCACTAGTCTCTGAATCAGGTTATGTTACACTGTGTTGTAATGGTTAAAGGGAATACAAGAAGTTGCTTCTGCAGTGAGATATTATTAACAACTTAAAATGTAGCTGATACTAAATTATTTAAACCTTGACTAGTCGTGAAAATATTAATAAGCAGCCAGCCAGTCAGCCAGTCAGCCAGTCAGTCAGTCAGTCAGTCAGCCAGTCAGTCAGCCAGCCAGTCAGTCAGCCAGTCAGCCAGCCAGTCAGCCAGCCAGTCAGCCAGTCAGTCAGCCAGCCAGTCAGTCAGCCAGTCAGTCAGCCAGCCAGCCAGCCAGTCAGTCAGCCAGTCAGTCAGTCAGCCAGCCAGTCAGTCAGTCAGTCAGTCAGCCAGTCAGTCAGCCAGCCATCCATCCAGTCAGCCATCCATCCATCCATCCATCCATCCAGCCAGCCATCCATCCAGTCAGTCAGCCAGCCAGTCAGCCAGCCAGCCAGCCAGCCAGCCAGAGAGTCACAGAGACAAACAGCAGTGTGTTTTAAAGGCTGCTCTGCTCTCGTAACGCTGGGAAAATAAATCCATAAATGTGTTAGATTCTCTGCAAAGCCTTGGCAGAGAGAGAGAGAGAGAGAGAGAGAGAGAGAGAGAGAGAGAGAGAGAGAGAGAGAGAGAGAGAGAGAGAGGCTGAGCTCTAGTGGAAATGAAAGGAGAGCCTGAGGCCACACACACACACACACACACACACACACACACACACACACACACACACACACACACACACACAGATGGCACATTAGCAGGGCAGTGAGTGGGCTGTTCTTCCACGGGGGTCACAGCACGGGGGTCCTCAGAGGAAACGTTGCCCACTTCAGACCCATAATGTCTGATCTTCAAGCCCACAATGTGTCCTGGTGCGACGCATTCTGAGCTTGTAGATCTGCTATTTAAAAAAAGAAATGGTATACTTTTCTTGAAGACTTGTGAAACAGGACATTCTGCACATTGAGTACTTTCTACTTTTTTTACTCTGAGTACATTTTGATACCAAGTAAAAAGATGGAGTACTTTTTCTACCACTGACTGTGTAAGGCTGTAACCTTTAACTAAATGCTGCCCCCCCCCCCCCCTCTGGTGTAAAGCAGCCATTTTGTGTCTCTGCACAGGACAGTAATTTACTGCTCAACTCAACTCAATAGTTTTACAGATGAATCATGGATGGCCGTCCGTCTACATGAGACAGCTGTTGTAATTTACATACTTTAATTGTTTAATGCAACCATCAATTTATTACACTTTGCCCCCGAACTAATAGCAAAAATAGTTGATCTACAAGCTCTCAACGTAGTTTTTGCTATTTTAGAAGCCCCCCCCCCCCCCCCCCAAGCTGCATCCTGGCGTCTCCTTTAATGCCGTCAAGATTGCAAATTAAGTTGACGATTAATTAACTGTGATAAACGTTTGAATTGTGTTTTTTGGCATTGAATCAGAATGTACGTTCTTCTGTTTGGCTTTTAGTCTTGGTAACAGAACTGACACCGGACTGATACTGTATGACTTAATAACTTAGAAAGTAATCACTGACTGACATATTTAATCATTTGATACTTTACAAACATTTTACACATGGGAAGCCAAGGTTTCTAACATTTCTAGCTGTTGCTGCTGCCGTCGTTCACTTACGCTTTAATTTTGATGAGCCTCGGAAGCTTCGTGTGTGTGCACGTGAGTGTCCACTGACGATTGAGGAGGATAATCCCTTTGTTTACAAACGCTTGCGAAACTAAAATCCAAACCGGGGCCGACCATCGCGGTAAAGTGTCGTCATGAAAACAGGCAGATCTCTGCTTCCCTGGCGTTCTTTGCACCTCATTCATAGATAAAGCCCTTTTTATGTTTCAGCATAGAATAGAAATCAATGCAGCCTAGTCGCGCCATTTTGTCTCTCTGCGAGCTACGTTATGACGTATGGACCAGGGTCTTTCACTGACAACACAGGATGCATGCAGCTGCATGTAACCAAGTTAACCCTTTGTCTCGTTCCTGAACGAGACAACTCCTTTTGGCACAGCGACCTCCAGTGGTCGTATCTCGTTACTGAACGAGTTTGGCCCCTTGGGTGTTAAAGAGAAGAAAAAGCTGATCTACAAGCCTACAACTCATAGTAGGACGAAGCCAAGGCGGTTGTGTGGGTGTGTGGGTGTGTGGGTGTGTGTGTGGGTAGATAGATAGATAGATACCTTTATTATCCCAAGGGGGAAATTAATTTCAAGGGGGAAATTCAGTAATGTGTGCTCTCGTACATGCACTTGTGCGTGCGCTGGTACGTGCGTGTCATCTCCTTAATGAAAGCCTGCTCTGGGAATGTGTTGTTGTGTTGTGTAATTAAGAATGTTCTCACACAGCTGTGTGAGAACATTCTGCTGCAGGATGTTTTATATCCTCGTTGTCGGGTGAAAACCCTGCATGTCCAAAACCCCTCGTTTTGCATTTATCATTTTAAAAAGGATTCAAACAGTGAAAACAGCAGATATACAAGCGAGGCGTTGTGTGCTTGTAGATCTGCTGTTTTCACTACTTTTGTGCGACGGCCTTGTATGATGAAGCAGGGCTTTGCTTTGCGAAATAACATACACATTTGAAACTTGGAGATACGAGGTTTCCACCCAACAACGACCATATTTATATTTAGACACACCTGACCTGCTAAGAATAAACTCTGTTTATGCTGAACAGAGATGAATTATTTCATTCTTTTATTAGTCAACTCTGTCAGATATACACTACTGTACGATTTATTATTAGTCAACTCTGTAACACAGCAGATATACACTACTGTACGATTTATTATTAGTCAACTCTGTAACACAACAGATATACACTACTGTATGATTTATTATTAGTCAACTCTGTAACACAACAGATATACACTACTGTACGATTTATTATTAGTCAACTCTGTAACACAGCAGATATACACTACTGTACGATTTATTATTAGTCAACTCTGTAACACAACAGATATACACTACTGTACGATTTATTATTAGTCAACTCTGTAACACAACAGATATACACTACTGTACGATTTATTATTAGTCAACTCTGTAACACAGCAGATATACACTACTGTACGATTTATTATTAGTCAACTCTGTAACACAGCAGATATACACTACTGTACGATTTATTATTAGTCAACTCTGTAACACAACAGATATACACTACTGTATGATTTATTATTAGTCAACTCTGTAACACAACAGATATACACTACTGTATGATTCATTATTAGTCAACTCTGTAACACAACAGATATACACTACTGTACGATTTATTATTATATTAGTCAACTCTGTAACACAACAGATATACACTACTGTACGATTTATTATTAGTCAACTCTGTAACACAACAGATATACACTACTGTACGATTTATTATTAGTCAACTCTGTAACACAGCAGATATACACTACTGTATGATTTATTATTAGTCAACTCTGTAACACAGCAGATATACACTACTGTACGATTTATTATTAGTCAACTCTGTAACACAGCAGATATACACTACTGTACGATTTATTATTAGTCAACTCTGTAACACAGCAGATATACACTACTGTACGATTTATTATTAGTCAACTCTGTAACACAACAGATATACACTACTGTATGATTCATTATTAGTCAACTCTGTAACACAACAGATATACACTACTGTACGATTTATTATTATATTAGTCAACTCTGTAACACAACAGATATACACTACTGTATGATTTATTATTATATTAGTCAACTCTGTAACACAACAGATATACACTACTGTACGATTTATTATTAGTCAACTCTGTAACACAGCAGATATACACTACTGTACGATTTATTATTAGTCAACTCTGTAACACAGCAGATATACACTACTGTATGATTTATTATTAGTCAACTCTGTAACACAACAGATATACACTACTGTACGATTTATTATTAGTCAACTCTGTAACACAACAGATATACACTACTGTACGATTTATTATTAGTCAACTCTGTAACACAGCAGATATACACTACTGTATGATTGCGACCGATAGGCATGCGATATGGGCATGCCCATATCTGGGAATGCCCATATATGGACATGTGGTGTCAGTCTCAGGTTGTCGCGCCGCGAGTCACACTTGCAAATGATTTCCGTCTTTGTCCCCTTTATGCTCATATATGGAGATCTCTGAGGTCACCTATATTAAGCCCATATCTGGGAATATATGGACATATTGTGTCAGTTGTTTCAAATTCAGCACAACCTCGCCCTTAGGGCTTAATGTTGATGACATCAGGGATCTCCATATAAGGGCATAAAAGCGATTCTGTTATTGTGGTTCCCCTGACATCACAGTGATGTCATCAGTGATGTCATCAGTGATAGAGCGATGTCATCAGTGATGCAGTGATGTCATAAGTGATGTCAACGGTGATGCAGTGATGTCATTAGTGATGCAGCGATGTCATCAGTGATGCAGTGATGTCATCAGTGATGCAGTGATGTCATTAGTGATGCAGTGATGTCATCAGTGATGCAGTGATGTCATTAGTGATGTCAACGGTGATGCAGTGATGTCATCAGTGATGCAGTGATGTCATTAGTGACGTCATACAGCAGGCTGTGTGTGTTTTTCTCCAGTAATGGAGAGCTCAGATAATTGCTCCTGGTTTGACAGATAGAATCAGGGTTATAATTAAATATAATTAAATATAATGAAATAAGCCTGAAGGCTTATTATGAGATTCACTTTAAGAGCACTCCCAGTAGTTAATGGTAGCATTATGATGTCATAAGTCATTAATTACTCTGCCTTAAAACCTATCCTGCACAGCAGTGTTTCTGCCTCCGTCTAGCATGTATTCAATTAATATCATTATATTCACTGGTCTTCACTATTACATGATTATTGATCTATTGGTCTTCACTATTAAATGATTATTGATCTATTGGTCTTCACTATTAAATGATTATTGATCTATTGGTCTTCACTAGGACTGTTTGGTATTAAATGATTATTGATCTATTAGTCTTCACTAGGACTGTTTGGTATTAAATGATTATTGATCTATTGGTCTTCACTAGGACTGTTTGGTATTAAATGATTATTGATCTATTAGTCTTCATTAGGACTGTTTGGTATTAAATGATTATTGATCTATTGGTCTTCATTAGGACTGTTTGGTATTAAATGATTATTGATCTATTGGTGTTCACTGTTTGGTATTAAATGATTATTGATCTATTGGTCTTCACTGTTTGGTATTAAATGATTATTGATCTATTGGTCTTCACTGTTTGGTATTAAATGATTATTGATCTATTGGTCTTCATTAGGACTGTTTGTAGAGAGGCAGCGGCTGACATTTCTAGCAGAAAACAGCGCGACACATTGTGAGCTTGGAGGTCAGTTATTTTTGGTGCTTGATACCACACTGAACTAAGCATAATCAGGTCAATAGTCAGACAGAGAAGGCGATTCATTCAACCGTAACGTAAGATGCTGTGTTCAAGTTCAGCAGAGTTTGGACAAGGCAATTCTCTTGAATGTTGCCTTCAGGTATGGCATGGAAAGAGGGGGCATTTGCATTTCTTTCACCATAGTGAAAACATGCATTCATGGTCTGGAGAGGGCACTTTTTACAGACGGATAAAAGGGCAGGGGCTCAAGCCCCCTTTGATGTCTATGTGTGCACGTGCCTGAATCCTGCCTTGGTGTAAATGACCGGGGAATGGAGGAGAGGAGGAGAGGAGGAGAGGAGAGGAGAGGAGAGGAGAGGAGAGGAGAGGAGAGGAGAGGAGAGGAGAGGAGAGGAGAGGAGAGGAAAAACAGATTGTCAACAAACATTTCTCTGCAGACGTCCTGGTCTGATTGTCCTGTTGAGTCTCTGCCAGAGGATGACAGTTATCACTGTGTGTGTGTGTGTGTGTGTGTGTGTGTGTGTGTGTGTGTGTGTGTGTGTGTGTGTGTGTGTGTGTGTGTGTGTGTGTGTGTGTGTGTGTGTGTGTGTGTGTGTGTGTGTGTGTGCGTGCGTGCGTGCGTGCGTGCGTGCGTGCGTGCGTGCGTGCGTGCGTGCGTGCGTGCGTGCGTGCGTGCGTGCGTGCGTGCGCGTGTGTGCGTTCATTCAAATAACAATAACAGAACTCAGTACAAATTATTGTCCATAAAAGTTCATATCTGATCTTTAAATTCAATCAGAGACAAAGATCAAACTCAGCAATGACATGAAACATTTATAAATCTGATGTTTCAACAGATGCACATTCAGTTTCAACTGAAATCGAAAATAGCCTACAGTTTGTCAGCTTGTAGATCTGTTATTTCGGAAACATTTCTAAAACATTGTTGCCTAAAATGACTGGTCCAAATATAGACATCAGGGTTACAGTGGTTAAGGATATGTCATAAACAAATGTTCCGTTTTACATAACATACAACCCCTTTTATGCCCATACATGGAGATCCCTGTCTGTAGAACCCGCCACACATATATGGGCTGTCTTGGCCATATATGGATTCTGTTAGTGTGGTATGTGACTGATGTGTGGCCTTCAGATCAGATTGAAGGCTTGGAGATCACTCTGGGTGACTCTCCTCCACTCGTTGAGCTAATTCAGTTTAATTAATATGTTTAATTCAGTTTAATTAATATGTTTAATTCAGTTTAATTAATATGTTTAATTCAGTTTAATTAATATGTTTAATTCAGTTGAATTAATATGTTTAATTAAGCATCACAGCAGGACTTTATACAAGACAGCATCGTTTGTGTCCTCTTTGAGATTGTTTTGAGAGCTACAGCACATAGGTCAGAATATAATGTTCTGAATCACATTGATGTGTGTTTGTGGTGCGTTTATGGCTATGTTCCAGTGAACAGGGTGTTTATGGCTATGTTCCAGTGAGCAGGGTGTTTATGGCTATGTTCCAGTGAGCAGGGTGTTTATGGGGTGTTTATGGCTATGTTCCAGTGAGCAGTGTGTTTATGGCTATGTTCCAGTGAGCAGGGTGTTTATGGCTATGTTCCAGTGAGCAGGGTGTTTATGGCTATGTTCCAGTGAGCAGGGTGTTTATGGCTATGTTCCAGTGAGCAGGGTGTTTATGGGGTGTTTATGGTTATGTTCCAGTGAGCAGTGTGTTTATGGCTTTGTTCCAGTGAGCAGTGTGTTTATGGTGTGTTTATGGTTATGTTCCAGTGAGCAGGGTGTTTATGGTGTGTTTATGGTTATGTTCCAGTGAGCAGGGTGTTTATGGTGTGTTTATGGCTATGTTCCAGTGAGCAGGGTGTTTATGGCTATGTTCCAGTGAGCAGGTTGTTTATGGGGTGTTTATGGCTATGTTCCAGTTAGCAGGGTGTTTATGGCTATGTTCCAGTGAGCAGGTTGTTTATGGGGTGTTTATGGCTATGTTCCAGTTAGCAGGGTGTTTATGGTTATGTTCCAGTTAGCAGGGTGTTTATGGCTATGTTCCAGTGAGCAGGGTGTTTATGGGGTGTTTACGGCTATGTTCCAGTGAGCAGGGTGTTTATGGGGTGTTTATGGCTGTGTTCCAGTGAGCAGGGTGTTTATGGCTATGTTCCAGTGAGCAGGGTGTTTATGGCTATGTTCCAGTGAGCAGGGTGTTTATGGGGTGTTTATGGCTATGTTCCAGTGAGCAGGGTGTTTATGGATATGTTCCAGTGAGCAGGTTGTTTATGGTGTGTTTATGGTTATGTTCCAGTGAGCAGGGTGTTTATGGGGTGTTTATGGCTATGTTCCAGTGAGCAGGGTGTGTATGGGGTGTTTATGGCTATGTTCCAGTGAGCAGGGTGTTTATGGGGCGTTTATGGCTATGTTCCAGTGAGCAGGGTGTTTATGGGGTGTTTATGGTTATGTTCCAGTGAGCAGGGTGTTTATGGCTATGTTCCAGTGAGCAGGGTGTTTATGGCTATGTTCCAGTGAGCAGGGTGTTTATGGGGTGTTTATGGCTATGTTCCAGTGAGCAGGGTGTTTATGGCTATGTTCCAGTGAGCAGGGTGTTTATGGCTATGTTCCAGTGAGCAGGTTGTTTATGGTTATGTTCCAGTGAGCAGGGTGTTTATGGCTATGTTCCAGTGAGCAGTGTGTTTATGGCTATGTTCCAGTGAGCAGGTTGTTTATGGCTATGTTCCAGTGAGCAGGGTGTTTATGGTTATGTTCCAGTGAGCAGGGTGTTTATGGCTATGTTCCAGTGAGCAGGGTGTTTATGGTTATGTTCCAGTAAGCAGGGTGTTTACGGCTATGTTCCAGTGAGCAGGGTGTTTATGGTTATGTTCCAGTGAGCAGGGTGTTTATGGCTATGTTCCAGTAAGCAGGGTGTTTATGGCTATGTTCCAGTGAGCAGGGTGTTTATGGCTATGTTCCAGTAAGCAGTGTGGTTATGGCTATGTTCCAGTGAGCAGGGTGTTGATGGCTATGTTCCAGTGAGCAGGTTGTTTATGGGGTGTTTATGGCTATGTTCCAGTGAGCAGGGTGTTTATGGCTATGTTCCAGTGAGCAGGTTGTTTATGGGGTGTTTATGGCTATGTTCCAGTGAGCAGGGTGTTTATGGCTATGTTCCAGTAAGCAGTGTGTTTATGGCTATGTTCCAGTGAGCAGGGTGTTTATGGTGTGTTTATGGCTATATTCCAGTGAGCAGGGTGTTTATGGTTATGTTCCAGTGAGCAGGGTGTTTATGGCTATGTTCCAGTGAGCAGGGTGTTTATGGTGTGTTTATGGCTATGTTCCAGTAAGCAGTGTGTTTATGGCTATGTTCCAGTGAGCAGGGTGTTTATGGCTATGTTCCATTTAGCAGGGTGTTTATGGGGTGTTTATGGTTATGTTACAGTAAGCAGTGTGTTTATGGCTATGTTCCAGTGAGCAGGGTGTTTATGGCTATGTTCCAGTGAGCAGGGTGTTTATGGGGTGTTTATGGCTATGTTCCAGTGAGCAGGGTGTTTATGGGGTGTTTATGGCTATGTTACAGTAAGCAGTTTGTTTATGGCTATGTTCCAGTGAGCAGTGTGTTTATGGTTATGTTCCAGTGAGCAGGGTGTTTATGGTTATGTTCCAGTGAGCAGGGTGTTTATGGGGTGTTTATGGCTATGTTCCAGTGAGCAGGGTGTTTATGGTTATGTTCCAGTGAGCAGGGTGTTTATGGTTATGTTCCAGTGAGCAGGGTGTTTATGGGGTGTTTATGGCTATGTTCCAGTGAGCAGGGTGTTTATGGTTATGTTCCAGTGAGCAGGGTGTTTATGGGGTGTTTATGGCTATGTTACAGTAAGCAGTTTGTTTATGGCTATGTTCCAGTGAGCAGTTTGTTTATGGCTATGTTCCAGTGAGCAGTGTGTTTATGGTTATGTTCCAGTGAGCAGGGTGTTTATGGGGTGTTTATGGCTATGTTCCAGTGAGCAGGGTGTTTATGGTTATGTTCCAGTGAGCAGGGTGTTTATGGTTATGTTCCAGTGAGCAGGGTGTTTATGGCTATGTTCCAGTAAGCAGTGTGTTTATGGGGTGTTTATGGCTATGTTCCAGTGAGCAGGGTGTTTATGGGGTGTTTATGGTTATGTTCCAGTGAGCAGGGTGTTTATGGGGTGTTTATGGCTATGTTCCAGTGAGCAGGGTGTTTATGGTTATGTTCCAGTGAGCAGGGTGTTTATGGTTATGTTCCAGTGAGCAGGGTGTTTATGGCTATGTTCCAGTAAGCAGTGTGTTTATGGGGTGTTTATGGTTATGTTCCAGTGAGCAGGGTGTTTATGGGGTGTTTATGGCTATGTTCCAGTGAGCAGGGTGTTTATGGCTATGTTCCAGTGAGCAGGGTGTTTATGGCTATGTTCCAGTAAGCAGTGTGTTTATGGCTATGTTCCAGTGAGCAGGGTGTTTATGGTGTGTTTATGGCTATGTTCCAGTAAGCAGTGTGTTTATGGCTATGTTCCAGTGAGCAGGGTGTTTATGGTGTGTTTATGGCTATGTTCCAGTGAGCAGGTTGTTTATGGTGTGTTTATGGCTATGTTCCAGGACATGCCGGGCCAGTGGAACCTGTTGAAGAAGAAGCCAGAGGCCATGGTGGGTCCGGAGCCCACCGGGGCAGCAGGGGGCGCTCTAACCGGCGCGCCGCAGCCTGTGGCCTCCACCGCCGCTGACAACTCCACGGAGGCTGTGAGCAAGAACGACGCCTTCGACGACATCAAGAACAAGTTCCTCAACGAGATCGACAAAATCCCACGTGAGTACCGGGACCGCAGGGGGGGACCGCGGGGGGACCGCCGGGGGGACCATGAAGGCCATGGCTGTCGTTGCTCCTCAGTTTGGCCTTGTGCCCCTCAAACCAATGGCATGACCTGAGACCACAGTGGCCTTAATGCCCCTCAAACCAATGGCATGACCTGAGACCACAGTGGCCTTAATGCCCCTCAAACCAATGGCATGACCTGAGACCACAGTGGCCTTAATGCCCCTCAAACCAATGGCATGACCTGAGGCCACAGTGGCCTTAATGCCCCTCAAACCAATGGCATGACCTGAGACCACAGTGGCCTTAATGCCCCTCAAACCAATGGCATGACCTGAGACCACAGTGGCCTTAATGCCCCTCAAACCAATGGCATGACCTGAGACCACAGTGGCCTTAATGCCCCTCAAACCAATGGCATGACCTGAGGCCACAGTGGCCTTAATGCCCCTCAAACCAATGGCATGACCTGAGGCCACAGTGGCCTTAATGCCCCTCAAACCAATGGCTTGACTTGAGACCACAGTGGCCTTAATGCCCCTCAAACCAATGACATGACCTGAGGCCACAGTGGCCTTAATGCCCCCCAAACCAATGGCATGACCTGAGACCACAGTGGCCTTAATGCCCCTCAAACCAATGGCATGACCTGAGACCACATTGGCCTTAATGCCCCAGCTGACTGTACCACTTTCTCCTCTGTCTCTTTCTGGTCAATATGTAGACACTACAGTAGACACCAGTGTCTCTTTCTTGTCAGCTCCATTTCCACTGTAGGGCAGAACTAGAACCAAGAACTTTCAAGAACTTGTGAAGTTCTGGGACCAAGTTCTGCTTATGTTTCCATATAACCAGACCCAACCGGGAAGCTCCCAAAAAAGAACTGCAGCGCTGCAGGCCCCGCCCATATGTTCCCAGAACTCAGGTTTGTCTGGAAACTCGTCTGGAACCGAGTTAGGGTTAGGGTTACCCTAACCCTTACCCTAACCCTAACCCTAACCCTAACGTCTGGAACCGAGTTAGGGTTAGGGTTACCCTAACCCTTACCCTAACGTCTGGAACCGAGTTAGGGTTAGGGTTACCCTAACCCTTACCCTAACGTCTGGAACCGAGTTAGGGTTAGGGTTACCCTAACCCTTACCCTAACGTCTGGAACCGGGCCGTACGCAATGGAAACAAAACCACAACCAAAAGAATAGGCTCCAGTTCTTAGACCCCCGTGTCTTTAGTTGAGATTCTGAATCCCCATCTTTAAACCAACGCAGTAACTTTGATTGGTGCAGGGCTTAGCATTGATCAGGTTGATAGTCAAACATATTCATATTTAAATCATCTTCTTAACCTTTACATTAATTATTTAAATGGACTAAAACCATGTTTTATTTGATGTCCTTCCTGCCCTGGCATTTGGCCTTTGTGCCCTCAAAGAAAGCGCAGCACCAAAGGCCAAGTGTTCTTGCCCTCAAGACGGCAACATCTCCAGCTGTTTGACACTTATTGTAACAAACACATCTCACTTCCTGGGTGTTTAAAGGTCAGATAAATGTCATGATCTTTGAAGCTCTGGTGACTCAGAGAGCCCAGCTGTTAGGATGGGAAGGCATTGTGTTAGGATGGGAAGGCATTGTGTTAGGATTGGATCTGCTCTGTCGCTGCAAGCTGTGCGTGTGTGCAGGGACGTGCTGGCCATTGGGAAAAGCGGGCCAACTCCCGAACGGCCGGTTCATTCCCGGCCAGTCCAGGCCGGCCATTAGGGAAAAAAATAAAATAAAATGTCGGCCTTCGTTCCATTTTGGGGGCTGGGCGGCCAACAAAGTAAATCGTCACTGTCGGGCAGAAACCTTGTATCTTCAAGTTTCAAATGTATACATTTTTTCGCAAAGCATATAGCCCTGCTTCAAGGCCGTTCCACAAAAGTAGTGAAAACAGCAGATCTACAAGCACAACGCCTTGCGGTGCGAGGCGTTGTGTGCTTGTAGATCTGCTGTTTTCACTAGTTTAATCATTTTTTAAATGATAAATACAAAACAAAACGGTTTTGGACTTACAAGGTTTCCACCCGACAACGACGATATATAACACATGTACAGTAATTGGCCCACTGGCTTGTCACTTGTCATGATCTGAAATGGCAAATCTTTGAGTAGCAGCAGCGCTATAGAGAGAGATCTCTCTCTATAGCGCTGCAATGAGGGCCTCTCCAACTCTTTTTCCTGGGCTGAATCAGGGGCCCAGCATGTCACTGTGTGTGTGTGTGTGTGTGTGTGTGTGTGTGTGTGTGTGTGTGTGTGTGTGTGTGTGTGTGTGTGTGTGTGTGTGTGTGTGTGTGTGTGTGTGTGTAGTTGCTAACTTCTTTTCCATTGATTGACAGGCCGTTCCTCCTTAACGAGGAACAGATTGAATTGTCACCACACGTAATTGGCAACTCATCACCTTCCCTTATATGGTCACACATCCTTCCCTTATATGGTCACACATCCTGTCCTTATATGGTCATACATCCTGCCCTTATATGGTCATACATCCTGTCCTTATATGGTCATACATCCTGCCCTTATATGGTCATACATCCTGCCCTTATATGGTCATACATCCTGTCCTTATATGGTCATACATCCTGCCCTTATATGGCCATACATCCTGTCCTTATATGGTCATACATCCTGCCCTTATATGGTCATACATTCTGCCCTTATATGGGCATACATCCTTCCCTTATATGGTCATACATCCTGCCCTTATATGGTCATACATCCTGTCCTTATATGGTCACACATCCTACCCTTATATGGTCACACATCCTGCCCTTATATGGTCATACATCCTGTCCTTATATGGTCATACATCCTGTCCTTATATGGTCATACATCCTGCCCTTATATGGTCATACATCCTGCCCTTATATGGTCATACATCCTGCCCTTATATGGTCATACATCCTGCCCTTATATGGTCATACATCCTGCCCTTATATGGTCATACATCCTTCCCTATGTGGTTCAGGGTCAGAGATGTGTTGCAACACTCCGCTGCCAGCTGTTTACTGTGCTATGCTAATTTAAGTCATTATGCTAATTAGAATAAATACATAATTAATGCTTTGTGCGTGTGTGTGTGTGTGTGTGTGTGTGTGTGTGTGTGTGTGTGTGTGTGTGTGTGTGTGTGTGTGTGTGTGTGTGTGTGTGTGTGTGTGTGTGTGTGTGTGTGTGTGTAGTGCCATCCTGGGCGGTCATAGCCATCGCGGTGGTAGCAGCGCTGCTCATCCTAACTTGCTGCTTCTGCATCGTCAAGAAATGTTGCTGTAAGAAGAAGAAGAACAAGAAGGGCAAGAAGGGCAAAGGAGACGTTGGCATGAAGAACATGAAGGGTGGAGAGGTAGGAAAATATACCCTACTATACCCTATACCCTATACCCTATACCCTAACCCCATACATAACTACACTATAACATTATAACAAGAAGGGCAAAGGAGATGTTGGCATGAAGAACATGAAGGGTGGAGAGGTAGGAAAATATACCCTACTATACCCTATACCCTAACCCTAACCCCATACATAACTACACTATAACATTATATATATATGAAGAACATGAAGGGTGGAGAGGTAGGAAAATATACCCTACTATACCCTATACCCTATACCCTATACCCTAACCCTATACCCTAACCCTAACCCCATACATAACTACACTATAACATTATAACAAGAAGGGCAAGGGAGGCGTTGGCATGAAGAACATGAAGGGTGGAGAGGTAGGAAAATATACCCTACTATACCCTATACCCTAACCCTAACCCCATACATAACTACACTTTAACATTATAACAAGAAGGGCAAGGGAGATGTTGGCATGAAGAACATGAAGGGTGGAGAGGTAATATACCATACTATACCCGCTATACAATACCCTATACCCTAACCCCATTATATACCATCCTATCCCCTATACCCTAACCCCATTATATACCATCCTATACCCTATACCCTAACCTCTTTATAACATTATATAGATGAATAGCATGAAGGGTGGAGAGGTAGGAATATATTAATATATATCTACTATATATACAATACCTAACCCTAAACCCATGATACCATTATATACGGGTAATAATAATAATAATAATAACAATAATACTATGATAGTAGGTTATAGTCATGTCTTTATTCCACTCTGCCAACCCTAACTGTGTGATTCTTCACTATACAGTCCATTTATGTTATCATCTTTATTATGTATGTTTATGTATTTATTACTTATTACATGTATTTGTCATGAGTGTTGCTTCTCTCTCTCTTGTGCTTTTGGTCTTGGAAGGAAAACGAAACGCATTCCCATGTTTATTCAACAAACTAAACATAGGGATGTACACACTAAGCCAAATGTAGGAGCGGTTTGCACCGCTCAACAATGAGAGGGAAATACTTGTGTTTAAAGTTAAACTATATTTACATAGTTTTTTGCGTTCTATTTACACGCCCCGCGAGCCTGTCACCTGTTGACTCGGTTCTTCATTTATTTAGTTTGTTGCATTTCCGCCAGATAAGAGTCTGATAAATGTCTAAACTGTAAACAGTAAAGATGTTTGAATGTTTTATTGAACAAGGATAAGGGGAGGGGTTTAATTAATGATGTCATTGATAAGGGGAGGGGTTTAATTAATGATGTCATTGATAAGGGGAGGGGTTTAATTAATGATGTCATTGATAAGGGGAGGGGTTTAATTAATGATGTCATTGAGTTTAATTAATGATGTCATTGAGTTTAATTCATGTTCCCTTGCCCGATCGCAGTGGTTCTCAAAGTGGGGTCCGGGGACCCCCGGGGGTCCTTGTAAGGGTTCCAGGTGGTCCCCAGCATCAGGACCCCCGGGGGTCCTTGTAAGGGTTCCAGGTGGTCCCCAGCATCAAAATCAGTTTAAAACACTTTAAACCTGTTTTATATACTTTGGCTATTTGAAAATAGTCGATATACAAGCTCAACAACGCACTGCATCGAGGCACGTCGTGAGCTTGTAAATTAATTTAAAAGTCTAAAAATGTTTTGAATAATCAAGAAATCAACGCACCAATCAGGGATTTGGGGGCGTGTCCTTGAGAACCACTGATCTCCAAGTCAAGTTGATTGTGTTGTTTTCTCGTTGTCTTGTTGTGACTCTCTTCTTCTCTGCTTGTAATGTTGATCTCTCTTCTTCTCTGCTTGTAATGTTGATCTCTCTTCTTCTCTGCTTGTAATGTTGATCTCTCTTCTTCTCTGCTTGTAATGTTGATCTCTCTTCCTTGGTGTGATTGTCTTGTGCTTCGTGTATCTTGACTGTGGTGGATTCTTCTTCTTCTCTCTCTGTGCCTTGACGGTAGGTCTGACATGATGCTCCTACTGCGCCCCCTCTGGCTGCTCTGTGTAAGCGCAGACCCAGGGCCCAGTGGTGGTGGGAGGGGTTTGATGGGCGGGGGCGGAGCTTGGAGGGACTGGTTTGCATATTGATGATGATGATGATGATGATGACGACGAGTGCGATGGCTTTTCTGTTTAGTCTTGCAAGGTTTGCTGCTGCGTTGATTGCAGGGTTTGCTTGACGGTCGCGGGGAGCTTCGCAAGTCACTGAAATGACTCTGATATGATATGTTATGATATGTTATGTTATGATATGATATATGATATAGGGCTGCACCATATACCGGAAATGTATCGTCATCGCAAATACACATCACAAAAATAGACTGCTTGAATTGCACTCAATGGTATAATTAAGTACCATGTGTTCACACTCTGCATATCGATACATTTGATACAATCACTAACACATGTTTAGGTTTTTATTCATTTCAGCAACAAAGCATGAAGGATGTTTTCTTTAGAAATTGGCCTACTGAAGTGCCCTTCTCAAACCAAGACGTCAAAAGTCTGATGGCTCTGCTAAAAAAACTACGTAGCCACGGTGTCTAGAGCGGACTTGAGCCACGAGAGGCCTTATTGTCCTCAGCCTATCAGAATGCTTGTTACATGAAAAAACACCAAGACATTCTAACCATATTCCTCATATAAAATACCAAGACATTCTATCCATATTCCTCATATAAAACACCAAGACATTCTAACCATATTCCTCATATAAAATACCAAGACATTCTAACCATATTCCTCATATAAAATACCAAGACATTCTATCCATATTCCTCATATAAAACACCAAGACATTCTAACCATATTCCTCATATAAAACACCAAGACATTCTAACCATATTCCTCATATAAAATACCAAGACATTCTATCCATATTCCTCATATATCTCTGATGGAATTTGGATCATATTCCATATGGATAAACAGTTTTCCCCAACCATAATAAAGTACTCCACACAATGAATGAGACCACACCGGGGAATATGCGTTTTTTGATAAGTTGTATTGAAAATATAGTCAGTTTAAATTGTACTGTACAAGTACAGTAGAGCAAAATCACCCATCGTAGCTCTCAGGTTAATAGACAGTTGACATGATTTTATATAGTTACTGTGAAGCAGTATGATGTAATATCGTGACCGTGGTCACCTCATCGGCTGACCTGACCTTTATCAGTGGTCAGAACACAACAGAATTGTTGATTAAAGATGGTTTGCCAGTTACATACTGTATCAGGCCCTTGTACAGTGTCAAGGCTGTAGGAACAACAACGTTAGAACAACAGGGTTTGTTTTGGAACAGCACAATCAAAGAGTTAAGATATTTGACCGTTATACACAAATTGGTACACACTATATTAATATTACTTTAAATAATATTAATCCATCAATCTCCACCAATGTTAAAGCGTTATGGCATGTTTTCCTACTTATGGTGCAGCCCTAATATGATATGGTTTAGGATATGGTTGATGACATGCCACACCCACTGCTGATGTCTTGGCTCCCGGGGGGGTTTGGCTCCAACATGGCGCCCAGGAGAGGTTTAAAGATGGCATCCGAGCGGCTCCCAGCCTCGTGCACCTCACTAGAGTTCACTAACATGCATGAGCACAGGGGCGCGCACGTTGGGGGCTTGTCAACGCACACACCTGAGGAAGAGGACACACTTTACCCACATGTTGACCAATCAGCATGAAGCAGCTTGTACACTACCCATTAAACAACCAATCAGGATGAAGCAGTATTGTACAGTACTAATTAATGCTAATTAGTACAGTACTAATTACAATTGGAAATATCTTTTAAATCAGAGGCTCTCAAATACTTTACATTTCGAGGTCTCCCCGCATCTCTGACACCACATGGACCCTAACATGTCCATTTGTACACTCTCAGAGTTACAGAGCTGTAAGGGTCCATTTGGTTCCATTTGTACACTCAGAGTTACAGAGCTGTAAGGGTCCATTTGGTTCCATTTGTACACTCTCAGAGTTACAGAGCCGTAAGGGTCCATTTGGTTCCATTTGTACACTCTCAGAGTTACAGAGCTGTAAGGGTCCATTTGGTTCCATTTGTACACTCTCAGAGTTACAGAGCTGAAAGGGTCCATTTGGTTCCATTTGTACACTCTCAGAGTTACAGAGCTGTAAGGGTCCATTTGGTTCCATTTGTACACTCTCAGAGTTACAGAGCCGTAAGGGTCCATTTGGTTCCATTTGTACACTCTCAGAGTTACAGAGCTGTAAGGGTCCATTTGGTTCCATTTGTACACTCTCAGAGTTACAGAGCCGTAAGGGTCCATTTGGTTCCATTTGTACACTCTCAGAGTTACAGAGCCGTAAGGGTCCATTTGGTTCCATTTGTACACTCTCAGAGTTACTCTCTGAGGTTCCCTGGACCACACTTTGAGAACCAATCCGTTGAATGCATTTACATTTACAGACACCAATCAACTCAAACCACAATTATTACTATGACTATTTGAGCATAGCCGATCTAAAAGCTCAAAACGCATCCCAATACAACATGCTTGGAGCTATGTCTTGAAATGGTAAACGTTATGCTAATGGTATGCTAATCATATGCTAATGGTTGTGCCAACATGCAAAGTGTTCCAAGGTGTTTCATGTTGACAAGCGTCCCAACATGGCTGCTCTTCTTAACGCTGAACCAACGTTAAGGTGTTTCATGTTGACAAGCGTCCCAACATGGCTGCTCTTCTTAACGCTGAACCAACGTTAAGGTGTTTCATGTTGACAAGCGTCCCAACATGGCTGCTCTTCTTAACGCTGAACCAACGTTGACAAGCGTCCCAACATGGCTGCTCTTCTTAACGCTGAACCAACGTTGACAAGCGTCCCAACATGGCTGCTCTTCTTAACGCTGAACCAACGTTAAGGTGTTTCATGTTGACAAGCGTCCCAACATGGCCGCTCTTCTTAACGCTGAACCAACGTTGAATGAAAGCCACAAACTTGACTTGAGAGTAACGACAACTTCCTGGATGACCCTGTAACGCTGCTAGCTGGCCATATTAGGACATATCCTGTTAGAGCACCCGGCACGGCACCCTGGGGTGCCACGGAGCAGACATGGGTGTCAGGAGGTTTACAACACAACACCTTTCATCCTGTCTGAACGAACGCTTCACATCTGGAGGCTGGTTGTTAGAGCAGGGCTTCACAAACTGCTTTATCTCAGGTCACCCTATAAATATTAATGTTTTAATCCGAGGCACCCCTACATTATAATTTTCATTTCATTTATAGCATATCGTCGTTGTCGGGTGGAAACCTTGTATGTCCAAAACCATTCGGTTTTGTATTTATCATCTATAAAATGTACTAAACTAGTGAAAACAGCAGATCTACAAGCACACACAATTGTGTGCTTGTAAATTGTCTGTTTTCACTAGTTTTGTGCGACAGAGGTTTCTGCCTGACAGTGAGGATATTTTAGTGATTATGTTGCGAGGAAAACATTGAGATAACAGCCATTTTGGTTAGAACTGACTGAAAATAACTTTGTACTTCAAGTTTAAAATGATACTAAATATTATATATATATATTGATATATATCAATTGATCTCGCGGCACCCCTGGACTGCCGTCGCGGCACCCCAGGGTGCCCTGTCACCCACTTTGAAAACCCCTGTGTTAGAGGAATCAAACGTACATAATTATGTCTTATTGACATCATTGTTGCTTTAACAACTCTATGATCACAGATCATAATGATGTCGTATTGACATCATTGTTGCTTTAACAACTCTATGATCATAATTATGTCTTATTGACATCATTGTTTCTACGATCACAGATGTCCAGCTATTACCCCTCCTCCCCAGCGCCACCATCAGGCCTCTTCTAGCGCCACCATCAGGCCGGTTTTTGCAAAACACATTTTTGGACACCTACATATTTTGCCCTAAAATCACGCTAAGCGCTACACAGTATCTCTACAGTCATGTCATCAACATGGATCTGTCCCATTCCCCATATTCCCTCCTGATTGGCTACCATTGCCTTCTAAAGACATGACGGTCGCTTATCTCCCGATTAGGGAGTCTTACTGGTAGTTTAGTTTTATGAATCAGTCCCTCATCCAGATGTGATCCGCTCAGATACGTATGAAAGGTTTTGAACTGCTACACATTTCACCAAACAGATATTTCCTCATTTGGCTTTTTATCATTTTATTGACGTGTTGTATTAAACTTCACACACCTCTGGAGGTGAAGGCCGTGCTTTCAGAAGCTCCATGTCTTGATCCGTGAACCCCGCCCAGAGTTTGAGGAGAACTGTCCAATCTAGCATGAAAACATTACAGCTCATTTTGCTCATGTGCGGTTATTTAAGAACTGCTAAAAAAAACTATCAAAGAAACCAACGCGCTGCAGTTCCCAAAGGTAACTTCATTTCCATTTGACTTCCTGTTCAGAAGGATTTCTCTTTGCATTGTGAGGCCTGGCATGTTGAATGACACGCATTTATCAATTTATATCAATATATAGCTGTGAGTGTGTGTGTGTGTGTGTGTGTGTGTGTGTGTGTGTGTGTGTGTGTGTGTGTGTGTGTGTGTGTGTGAGTGTGTGTGTGTGTGTGTGTGTGTGTGTGTGTGTGTGTGTGAGCGTGTGTGTATGTGTGTGTGTGTGTGTGTGTGTGAGCGTGTGCGTGTGCGTGTGCGTGTGCGTGTGCGAGTGCGAGTGCGTGTGCGTGCGTGCGTGCGTGCGTGCGTGAGCGAGCGAGCGTGTGCGTGTGCATGTGTGTGTTAGCAGTGAGGGATAGTGGATTTCTCAGCATGAGTGAAAGTTGGCATGCGCGTGTGTGTGTGTGTGTGTGTGTGTGTGTGTGTGTGTGTGTGTGTGTGTGTGTGTGTGTGTGTGTGTGTGTGTGTGAGTGTGTGTGTGTGTGTGTGTGTGTGTGTGTGTGTGTGTGTGTGTGTGTGTGTGTGTGTGTGTGTGTGTGTGTGTGCGTGCGTGCGTGCGTGCGTGCGTGCGTGCGTGCGTGTGTGTGTGTTCCTCTTGCAGCTCATCCGCTCAATGAAGACATCAGTTTTTTGTAAGAAGAGACTTTCATCATCGATCCTTCAGAATAAAATGTCTTCTTGTGATTGAACTTCTCTAAAGACACAAAACCTCAATAAAACAGAGGGAGAAAGTTAAGGCTTATTACTTATTATTAAATTATTACTTATTACTTATTATTAAATTATTACTTATTACTTATTATTAAATTATTACTTATTACTTATTATTAAATTATTAAAGTTCTGTCAGGCTTATTACTTATTATTGACTAACTTATTATTGTTAGTATTATTATTATTATGCCACATCTTTGCAGTTCAGGCAGAGTCGATATCGTTAATTTGAACAATTTTTTTTATGCTTATTCATTGTAATTAATTATCCAAATCGATAAGATGTATCGCTCTGGTTGTCTGCCAACCAGAGCTGGTATTTCAGTGAGCAGCAGATCTTCGTTCCAACAGCAGGGGGCGGTGATTCACCGATATTCAACATTTCAACAAACACGCTTCAACAAACCAGTTCACATGAATGGTATTGATGTAAAACAAGATATCCCAACGGCTACATTTATTTTATATGTGCAGAATAACAATTAAAATACATTTTCATGTGAGCCCTTCTACACTTGGATCGGCACTTTTGACCCACAAGGTGGCAGCCTCGAGGAAGAAACCCCAAATACAAAGGGAATACATAATTGCTCATAACAACCACACCAGGGGGTCAAATGAAATACTGTCAACCTCCTAGACACATGAAAACCAGAACAAGTACAAAACTATGGCACCGCCTCTTTAACAAAAGTCTGTTCTTTGTTTTTGACTAAACTTGAGAGGCTGCTCGACCAGCGCTATGTGGGGATTCTGGGCATTCTGGGTAATGCCCGATAAGTCACATATAGCCTTAACTCTTTTACCGCTTCGGTCGTTCCCGTTCGCCTCAATTTTACCGCTTCGGACGTTCCCGTTCGCCCCAATTTTCACCCCAGCTCGTTGCCAATACGGCTTGTTCTTTTACCTTGTCTGATGACTGTAAGCTGATGAGGGGTCGCGCGGGTGTGTACAGTAAAAACATCTCCCGTAATGCTGCTTTCAAATCTCCACCACACGTAAACATCAATGATGTCCAATTCACTTCCTGGCTGTTCTCTGTGGACCTGATCTAGATTATGCATTTCTATACGCTGAACGACGGCAAGCGGAGCGGCCCAATTCATATCCATTCTTTGCATAAGGCTGCCCTCTGCCGCCAGCTTGGCTAAAGTACACATATAATAAATACAATTAATAATGAATAGATCTTTTTCTATAACATTGCAAAGGTAAGCTGCTTTTTGCTGGCACCTGCCCCGGTAAATAAATATTAAATATGGCAGTAGAACTGTTAAGGAGAACTCATGTTATTACCAGATAAAAGTCACATATAGCTTTAAGGAGAACTCATGTTATTACCAGATAAAAGTCACACATAGCTTTAAGGAGAACTCATGTTATTAACAGATAAAAGTCACACATAGCTTTAAGGAGAACTCATGTTATTAACAGATAAAAGTCACACATAGCGATAGCTTTAAGAAGTTCTGGAACAGAGCTGAGCAATGTTCTGAGAACCAAACCTGAACCTGATCCAGGACATCTCTATTATGGGTCGAACCTCAGCTGAAAATAGCTGATCTATAAGCTTACAACGTGTCTAGTCTTGATGCATTGTAAGCTTACAGATCCTCCATTTTCGGCAAAGACATTTCCGCCAGTCAACTAAGGATAGAGTGAACGTGGTAAAAGAGGAAAATGACTGTCTTGACTGTTTACATTGTCTTGTCTTTCTTTCTCCATCTCTCTGTTTACATTGTCTTCTCTTTTTCTACTTCTTTCTTTCTTTCTTTCTGTTTACATAGTCTTCTCTTTCTCTCTCCTTCTCTCTGCAGTCGTTTCATAAAGGAATCTGTGGTTTGGTTCAACCTGTCTCTAGAACATCCAGTACACAATAAAAATACAATCAGAAAGACAACAATAAACCCAGTAATGCTATGATAAAGTGACCAATCAAAGCAGTGATCAAACAGGTGTGGTCCAGTAATGTAATAAACACAGTAATGCTATGATAACCACAACCAATCAAAGCAGTGATAAACCCAGTAATGCTATGATAAAGCGACCAATCAAAGCAGTGATCAAACAGGTGTGGTCCGGGAGGTTGGTAGTGAAATCAAGTCAGGTTGCACCGTGTGGTCATGGTTGAACAGATTGCACTGCTGTTGTAGTAACACCGGGGCTCAGGTAGGTGGTGCTGTTGTTACTAACCCTGACTGCCGCTGCCCCAGGTGAGGTTTGGGAGGAGGAAGCAGCTTAGCAGGGCGTGGCTAACTGGCGGCGCGGGCGGCCATCTTTGCTTCTGTTAACAGAAACAACAGGATGACGATGACGACGAAGACGACGCCGAGACGGGCCTGACGGGAGACGAGAAGGAAGAGGAAGTGAAGGAGAAGGAGAAGCTGGGGAAGCTGCAGTACAGCATCGACTACGACTTCCAGGAAAACAAGGTATGTTAACACTATGCCTGCCATCGCAAACTACTGAGACGCTACGCTGTCTCTCTTAGAACACTGTCTCTCTGCGTTCTATGATCCTATAGTTTACTGAGACGCTACGCTGTCTCTCTGCGTTCTATGATCCTATAGTGTACTGAGACGCTACACTGTCTCTCTGCGTTCTATGATCCTATAGTTTACTGAGACGCTACACTGTCTCTCTGCTTTCTATGATCCTATAGTTTACTGAGACGCTACACTGTCTCTCTGCGTTCTATGATCCTATAGTTTACTGAGACGCTACGCTGTCTCTCTGCGTTCTATGATCCTATAGTGTACTGAGACGCTACACTGTCTCTCTGCGTTCTATGATCCTATAGTTTACTGAGACGCTACACTGTCTCTCTGCGTTCTATGATCCTATAGTTTACTGAGACGCTACGCTGTCTCTCTGCGTTCTATGATCCTATAGTTTACTTAGACGCTACGCTGTCTCTCTGCATTCTATGATCCTATAGTTTACTGAGACGCTACGCTGTCTCTCTGCGTTCTATGATCCTATAGTTTACTGAGACGCTATGCTGTCTCTCTGCGTTCTATGATCCTATAGTTTACTGAGACGCTACACTGTCTCTCTGCATTCTATGATCCTATAGTTTACTGGGACGCTACGCTGTCTCTCTTAGAACACTGTCTCTCTGCGTTCTATGATCCTATAGTTTACTGAGACGCTACGCTGTCTCTCTGCGTTCTACGATCCTATAGTTTACTGAGACGCTACGCTGTCTCTCTGCGTTCTATGATCCTATAGTTTACTGAGACGCTACGCTGTCTCTCTGCGTTCTATGATCCTATAGTTTACTTAGACGCTACGCTGTCTCTCTGCATTCTATGATCCTATAGTTTACTGAGACGCTACGCTGTCTCTCTGCGTTCTATGATCCTATAGTTTACTGAGACGCTACGCTGTCTCTCTGCGTTCTATGATCCTATAGTTTACTGAGACGCTACACTGTCTCTCTGCATTCTATGATCCTATAGTTTACTGGGACGCTACGCTGTCTCTCTTAGAACACTGTCTCTCTGCGTTCTATGATCCTATAGTTTACTGAGACGCTACGCTGTCTCTCTGCGTTCTACGATCCTATAGTTTACTGAGACGCTACGCTGTCTCTCTGCGTTCTATGATCCTATAGTTTACTGAGACGCTACGCTGTCTCTCTGCGTTCTATGATCCTATAGTTTACTGAGACGCTACGCTGTCTCTCTGCGTTCTATGATCCTATAGTTTACTGAGACGCTACACTGTCTCTCTGCGTTCTATGATCCTATAGTTTACTGAGACGCTACGCTGTCTCTCTGCGTTCTATGATCCTATAGTGTACTGAGACGCTACGCTGTCTCTCTGCATTCTATGATCCTATAGTTTACTGAGAAGCTACGCTGTCTCTCTGCGTTCTATGATCCTATAGTTTACTGAGACACTACGCTGTCTCTCTGCATTCTACGATCCTATAGTTTACTGAGACGCTACGCTGTCTCTCTGCGTTCTACGATCCTATAGTTTACTGAGACGCTACACTGTCTCTCTGCGTTCTACGATCCTATAGTTTACTGAGACGCTACGCTGTCTCTCTGCGTTCTATGATCCTATAGTTTACTGAGACGCTACGCTGTCTCTCTGCGTTCTATGATCCTATAGTTTCATTGTGAACTGATCCTGACTGTTTGACCGTCCTGCTCTCTCCAGCTGACCGTGGGAATCCTTCAGGCAGCAGAGCTTCTGGCCATGGACGGAGGAGGAACATCCGACCCCTACGTCAAGGTGTTTGTTCTGCCCGACAAAAAGAAGAAGTTTGACACCAAGGTTCACAAGAAGACCCTGAACCCCGTCTTCAACGAGACCTTCATCTTCAAGGTGAGCCTCTCTCTGTCAGGACCTCTGAAGGATCTCTGAAGATCTCTGAAGGATCTATCAGGGGTAGAGGAACCATCATTAGTACACAGAGGGTTCCCGAAGGGTTCCCAGTTCGATCCCGGGCAGAGTTAAGGTTATTGTACACTGCTGTGTTTTTTTCCGGCCGAATATCAGAGTGAATTTCGGAGCACGTAAATAAAGAAATCAACCTCATGTTATGTCATTCACGTTTGCACACTGCCGCCAGTTTCCTATTTATTTTCGGACCACTGGGTCCTTTGCTCTCTCTCTCTCTCTCTCTCTCTCTCTCTCTCTCTCTCTCTCTCTCTCTCTCTCTCTCTCCTTGCCGCAACCAAAGAACGCAGCAGTGTGCAAACAGCTTTAGTGTCAAAGAGTCCTTGAGCAAGACTCTGAACCCCTGGTTGCTCCCGGTGAGCAGGTTGGTGCCAAGCATGGTTTCCTCCTCCACATGACAATAAAAGTAAATACATAATAATTTATATGAAAACATACTGTAAATACACATGCACAAACACAGTGCATGTGAACTGTTGTCACTGCATGTCCTGTCCTGTCCTGTCATGGAATATCAATATTTCTATCACAGATTTCCCTCACATGGTATTTAGTTTAAATGTAGCGAATGCAATGAAAAAAACCTCGATTCACACCCACAAGAATGTGATCATTTGCATTGTTAATGACATGAAAGTCACAATGCCAGGCAATATGTTAGTATTTCTATGGTAACTGTATGTGAATAACAGACATCTTGTCATAACCTAAAAAAAAGGAATATAAAAAAAGAGATCAAAGAAAATAAAAAAATAAGTTCTTTGTGGCAGACGATTCAAACTGACAGGACAGCTAAACCGCTTAGAAGGCTGTGTGTGTGTGTGTGTGTGTGTGTGTGTGTGTGTGTGTGTGTGTGTGTGTGTGTGTGTGTGTGTGTGCGTGTGTGCGTGCGCTCGCACAGACACACGCACGCGGCGAGGATTGAGTCGAGCATTTTTCATCATGCCACTATAATGACAGCACTGCAGTCTGTCTGTCTGTCTGTCTGTCTGTCTGTCTGTCTGTAGACACACAAATCTAGGTCTTGTCTTGTGAAGGAGCGTCCCTGTCCGTCCCTGAACCACAAACAATGTCACAGCTCATCCTCCAAAGGCACATTGTTGCTTCCAACAGCCTAGAGCAGCTTTACCCACACTTTAACCCATAGTTCCTACTTTAACCCATAGATCCTACTTTAACCCATAGATCCTAGAGCAGCTTTACCCACACTTTAACCCATAGATCCTACTTTAACCCATAGATACTACTTTAACCCATAGATCCTACTTTAACCCATAGATCCTAGAGCAGCTTTACCCACACTTTAACCCATAGATCCTGTCAGAAATATTACAAAACAGCAGATATATTATAAGCTTGGCCATTTGTTCCACATGTTGGAAAGGTTTATCCCTAGTAGTAATGGTTGTTGGGAACTCATGGCTCCGACTCTCATCGGCCTGGTCTCGCCTCAGACCAGAGAAACTCTGGGTTCGTTACGCAACACCAGACCAAGAGAAGCAGTCCGCTCAGAGAGTGGGCGGGTCTATGGGTGGGTCTATGGAAGCAGTCCGCTCAGAGAGTGGGCGGGGCTATGGGCGGGTCTATGGAAGCAGTCCGCTCAGAGAGTGGGCGGGGCTATGGGCTGGAGCCAGGCAAGGTTTCCTGTGTAAATAAGCTGAAACGCTTACTAGGATCTCCTTTTAGTTGACCTTGTACCAATGTACTATATTGTCATGAAACTGTACCCTTTCCTTTTCAAACTGACAATAAAAAGTCTTCAATCAATCAATCAATCAATCAATCAATCAATCAATCAATCAATCAAACAAACAAACGATATGTCGGCGTTCACGTCAATTATGTTGGCATTATCGTTGTGGTGCGGAGGCTGCCATCCACTCTCATCCAATTCAATGGAGGAAGATATTTTTTATGGTTATTGTTATTGTTATGGTATGGCACCACAGTGTGAAAGGACCTTATACCTGAACCGTTTGTTTTGTTTTTGTTTTCCAGATTCCCTTCCAGGAGATGGGAGGGAAGACTCTGGTGATGTCCGTCTACGACTTTGACCGTTTCTCCAAACACGATGTGATCGGCGAGCTGAAGTTCCCCATGCACACCCTGGACCTGTCCAAGCCCATCGAGGAGTGGAGAGATCTGGACAGTGCTGATCAGGAAGAGGTAGATCTATCCATATATGGATCTAATCTATTGATCTATAATCTAATCTATTGATCTATAATCTAATCTATTGATCTATAATCTAATCTATTGATCTATTAATGTATTGATCTGGACAGTGCCGATCAGGAAGAGGTAGATCTATCCATATATGGATCTAACCTATTGATCTATAATCTAATCTATTGATCTATTAATTTATTGATCTGGACAGTGCCGATCAGGAAGAGGTGAGGCAACCGCTTATATCCATATTAGGGCATCGACGACTTGTGATTTTTGCAAGTTGACTCGACTCAGTAAAAAGTTGAGTTGAAGTCGACTTTATCGTTTGATGACGTCATCACATCACACACGACCCCCCAATTATTTTGGGGGGTCCCCAGATGATTAACTTAATGTGAAACATTGTTTTCTCACTCAACAGTAAACAAACCAACATAACGTTTAAGTGTATAGAGGGTATCTGCACATTTCTAAAGTGACAATTTAAGGACTTTTTAATACCTCTAAAATGACAAATTAAACATTGTCCAAATTGTCAAATATATAGAGGCAGAAATTGTGAAAATAGCTGATCTACATGCTCACACCGCCAGGATGTAGATCGGCTATTTTAATTTATTGATCTGGACAGTGCTGACCAGGAGGAGGTAGATCTATCCACATATGGATCTAATATATTGATCTATAATCTATATCTGAATAGAGGGTGTCTGCACATTTCCAAAGTGACAATTTAAGGACTTTATAACACACGGGTGACTAACCGGTCATTTTGGCCAATTTTGAGATCGCAAAGTGCAATAACTCTCCCCGTGACTTTTCCTAAATACTCAAGATATATGTTCTCGTTTTTTTTTCCCCTTCTGAAATGTTTCCTAAGTATGAAATAATATACGATTATACCACTCTGACTGCATTTATCAGTCAAATTGATTGGGATAATAAAGGTATCTATCTATATATCTATCTATGGGCAAAAAGGGAGAGAATTTACCTGTCAATTTGACTGATAAATGCAGTCAGAGTGGTAGTGATTTTTTTCAGTCACCCGAGTGTTAATACATCCAAAATGACAAATTGAACTTTGACCAAAAATATCAGAGGCAGAAATATTTGCTCAATGACAAACATGACAACATCTCTGTCTGCAGTTCAACCTGGGATGACATGATGAGATGTCTGGGTCTTAGTGCCCTCCAGACTGAGTCCTCTAAACACTCTTATCATGTAATGGTGTTATTATCACATCAACCTGAAGAAAACAACATTCATCATTTAATGTTAATGTTAGTGTTATCAGTGATAATGGGTGCGTTCGGGTGTTATCAGTGATAATGGGTGTGTTCGGGTGTTATCAGTGATAATGGGTGCGTTCGGGTGTGTGCTCAGTGTAGTGAGTGCAGTGGGCGTGACGTAGAGTGCGTTCAGTGTGGCTTATTTACCAACGACCAGTTTAGAGGCAGCTGTGAGCTTTTTCACTCTGAACTCTGAAGGTAAACTTTCTGAAAAGCAGCAGTTGCTAACGTAACGTTGATATTGAAAGGAGATGTAATTCATAACATTGGCCTTCCTGCTGTTAGTTTACATGTTGATGTGTGTGAAACTATCAAGCCCAAACGACCAATCAAAAGCTGCATTTTGCGGTCATTTCCTCCATTGTTCACAGCTGAGAAGCGCTCGAGACACGGCCATGAAAACCAACCAATCAAAACACAGCACTGATGCACCAAAAGTAAAGTAAAGTAAAGTAAGCACCGTCAAACCCCATCTTCTGAGTAGGGTCGTTCAGTGCGTGCACTCAGCACACCCGATGCGCCGCGCACTGGATTTCCGAACGACAACGCACCAAGTGCACCGAATAACGAACAACAACATGGCACACCAGTGCGTTGAGTGCGCAATTCCGAACGCACCCAATATATCAGTGTTATCAGTGATAAAATGCTGCATTTCAACCTGAAAGAAAACAACATGGACTCTTGACTTTTCACCCACCGGTGGGTTATGCAAATAAGACACTGGACTGTTTAAATGAGATAGTCTTTAAAGTCAGTCTAAAGGTTGTATTAATGTTGGTTGCAGCCAGAGAAGCTGGGTGACATCTGCATCTCTCTATGCTACGTTGTATTAAAGGTTGTTATGTTCATGGTCGTTGCAGCCAGAGAAGCTGGGGGACATCTGCATCTCTCTACGCTACGTTGTATTAATGGTTGTATTAAACGTTGTTATTTAATGATTCTTGCAGCCAGAGAAGCTGGGTGACATCTGCATCTCTCTACGCTACGTTGTATTAAACGTTGTATTAATGGTTGTATTAAAGGTTGTATTAAAGGTTGTATTAAAGGTTGTATTAAACGTTATATTAAAGGTTGTATTAATGGTTGTATTAATGGTTGTATTAATGGTTGTATTAATGGTTGTATTAATGGTTGTATTAAACGTTGTATTAAACGTTGTATTAAACGTTGTTATTTAATGATTCTTGCAGCCAGAGAAGCTCGGGGACATCTGCATCTCTCTACGCTACGTCCCCACAGCGGGTAAACTGACCATCTGCATCTTGGAGGCCAAGAACCTGAAGAAGATGGATGTGGGAGGACTGTCAGGTACGCTCCTGTTATTATTATTACTACACTTATTAACAGCTCTACTGCCAGAGGACTGTCAGGTACGCTCCTGTTATTATTATGATTACACTTATTAACAGTTCTACTGCCAGAGGACTGTCAGGTACGCTCCTGTTATTATTATTACTACACTTATTAACAGTTCTACTGCCAGAGGACTGTCAGGTACGCTCCTGTTATTATTGTTGGTCGCATTTACCCTGAGAAATCTCGTAGCTTGTCTGACTGTCAGTATTGTCTGACTGTCAGTACAGGAAGTGATGTCACGTGATGTCAGTGAGTCACAGTGATGTGGTACAGAATGACTCATATATGGGCATAAAAAGGATGTTACGTGACATCACTTCCTGTACTGACAGTCAGACAAGCTACAAGATTTCTCAGGGTATAAAAGTCCATATATGGTCATTCCCAGAAAAAGAAAAAAACCTTTTATGTCCATACATGGAGATTTCTGATGTCATAAATTCCAGGCCAAAAATGAGAATGTTAGGGTACCCCCTTATGCCCATATATGGAGATCCACAGGCATCCAACCAAGGCCCTAACTCACCTAGGCCCTGCTTGGCATTACTTACGTACGTTTTATGCCCATATATGGAGATTCCTATATTGTCAATATTAAGGACATTATTAAGGATATTATGTTATCAATATTAAGGACATATATAGGAATGCCCATATTTGGTAATGTCCATATATGGGCATGTTTTGACATAACATAACTATCATGAAGGGGTCTCCATATATGAGTAACTGGTCCCATATACATCACTGGCCAGATGGCCAACAATTGGTGTGACCTCGCCCTTTAGGGCGAGGTCGCATGTCACCCTGAGGTCGCAAGTCACCCTGAGGTGTCTTACTAGTTATTGTTATTATTATTAATGATGATTCATTTCAATTAATTCATTACAGAAACATTTTAATCCTGCTTAGTTTTTGCAACTCAGAACCTTTTCTCAGGCGTAGCGATGGTACCGCTGCACCAACCAACAAACAACAAACTTCAGCGCAACACAGTGGAGCCAATCAGAGCGCTTTGCTTGACCCAGTGGATGATGGGAGATTTAGATAAAAAAAAAACACTCATTGATTCACGCGTAAAGCAAAATACATTTCAATTGAGAAAAATACGTTTCTCAGGTCAAATATGCGATTAAACATTCGTCTGATTCTAATATTTCCAATAAACCAAACTAAAATGCTTTGTTCCATGATTAAGAATGTGATTTAGTGCGATTACAGCTTGCTGTATAGTATTCACTACGCACACACACACACACACACACACACACACACACACACACACACACACACACACACACACACACACACACACACACACACACACACACACACACAGATAACAGCCATTTTCTCTGCTGACTGCAGTGCCTCTCCATGCATGGTAGCTGTCTCCCTCTGCTGGCAGAACACTGCATTACAACAACACCAGGACCTCAGTGGATCCAGAGCTCATCAATATGCCCTTATATGGACACTATATTCAATGTATGGACATGTCATCTATATGTCCATACATGGACATATAGATGACATCAACATGTCCATGTATGGACATGTTGATGTCATCAATATGTCCATACATACAAGTCCGTGGCAAAGACTTGGCGTTCGTGGGAAATTCTAGATTTAGTATTTTATCATCTATACGTCCATACATGGACATATTGATGACCTTATTCTAGATTTAGTATTTTATCATCTATACGTCCATACATGGACATATTGATGACCTTATTCTAGATTTAGTATTTTATCATCTATACGTCCATACATGGACATATTGATGACCTTATTCTAGATTTAGTATATTCTAAAGGACATGTTGATGTAGAGGTCATCATCTATACGTCCATACATGGACATATTGATGACCTTATTCTAGATTTAGTATTTTCTAAAGGACAACTTTGTTTTTTACAACAAGGGTTCATATTTTAGATAAAAGAAAAGTGTTACAATGTTTTCATTTACTTCTTTCTATCGTTTTAGTGATTTTAATGATTTTCATTTGCATGCCTGCAAGTGGCTAAATATGTATTTTTAAACACAATAAGCCCAACCCTAACCCTAACCCTAACCCTAACCCAGCCCATTCCCAATTGATGCATCGCAAACGTTCTCGTGCAGATGTGACTTATGGGGGCTGGTGTAAACAGAAACAGAGAAATGTTTCTAAAAATACATATTTATCCACTTGTACGCAGTACCCTCAGAACCCTACGTAAAGATCAATAAATAAATGGTACATATTTAACCCTCAGACCCTTACGTAAAGATCAATAAATAAATAAATGGTACTTATTTAACCCTCAGACCCCTACGTAAAGATCAACCTGCTGCAGAACGGGAAGCGTCTGAAGAAGAAGAAGACGACGGTGAAGAAGAACACCTTGAACCCTTATTACAACGAATCCTTCAGCTTTGAGATCCCTCTGGAGCAGATGCAGGTACCCTTATTACCCTTATTACCCTTATTATATCTATGACACACACACACACACACACACACACACACACACACACACACACACACACACACACACACACACACACACACACACACACACACACAGTCATAATCACTACAGCTTCAGATCTCAGTTTAGCGTGGATTTAGACTGCAGTCAAATCTAGCCTGATCTTTTGGCCCGACTGTTCACACAGCAGATCTGATGTGTTAATTAATTAATTAATTGTTCCTGTTCATTTCTTCCCCCCAAAGTGCTTAGGAGACGTAAAATGTCTCCCTCTGTCCACTGAATGCTGCTCTGCATTTCTTCTGCAGTGTAAAACGTATGCTGAACTATTGTTGGAATGTCATTACTAGGGATGGGTATCGTTCAACTTTGAATTGATACGATACCTTTTTCGATACCTGGGAATCGATACGATACCCTTTTCGATACCATTTTCGATACTTTTTATTTATTATTATTATAATTCTTATTTGCCTTTTTCTATGGGCTATTTTACACACCAAAATATGTTATTAAGCCAGTTATTCAGCCATTTTCATGTCAAGTAGGCCTAGTAGAGTAGTTGATGTGACTACTATTACTGTTATGGCTGCTATTGTATAATTAATTCTATTGTTTGTTTACAATAGAATATACACCTACTTTTTACCGATAGGCTATTGATACTGTTGAAGTTTTATTATTATTATTATTATTATTGTTCAAAAGTATCGAAACGAGGTATCGTTCGTTTTTACGTGAACCGATACTCGATAGTATCGACGTCATGGATCGATACCATTAAAAGTATCGCAGACGATACCCATCCCTGGTCATTACACCCTCAAAATACAATTCTCTGTCCCTGCATTGAGTGGTGCTCGGGTCAAGCTGCAAGTGATGTTTTGGACAGTTTGATAATTATTATGTGACTTGCCTCGTTAGATCAGGTTACTGCGTTCAGACTGAGACACATCTTTAGAAATCACATTTGAATCAGATTTGAATCAGATTTGAATCCACCTCTGGATGTCATGTGACCTGTCTGCATTCAGACCAATTTAAGCAAATCAGATTCCAATCTGGATGTGAAACAGATCTGATTCAGGCTGGATTTGACTGCCAGTCTAAATGGGGCCTAAATGTTATTCTGGAGGCACATTGACATGAATCATGACGTACAGGCAGCCAGAGCAGCAGTGTCATGTTTTATTGTTACTATCAAAACCTCCACCGGCTGTCAGTCCGTCCGCCAGTCTGTCACACGTCACACTTTTGCCCTGCTCATATCTCCGCAACCGTTGCCCCGATCCATACCAAATTTTGCACACACACTCCTTGCCTACCAAAAACCCATCAATTCTCACATGCCCCTCTTCTAGCGCCACCATGAGGCCGATTCTTGCAAAACACATTTTTGGAGACTACTCCTACAAATTTTGCCCTAAAATCACGCAAATCGGTACACAATGTGTCTACATGTGAGAAATCAGTGGTGGAGGTTGTGGTTTGCCAGCCAAGGAGTGCGTGTGCAAAGTTTGGCATGGATCGGCGCAAGGGTGCCGGAGATAAGAGTAGGGCCAAAAGTGTGACGTGACGTGAAGTGACGGACATACTGAGTGACGGACTGACGGTGGAAGTGGCGTAGGTACTGCAGGGGGTCCTTGAAATTGATATTTATGTTCAAAATGATTCTGTCCATTTTGAATAGCTTGTATACTAGGACAGTTATATATTGTATACTAGGACAGTTATATATTGTATACTAGGACAGTTATATATTGTATACTAGGACAGTTATATATTGTATAGGACAGTTATATATTGTATACTAGGACAGGTCTTGTATACTAGGGCATTCACCACTTGTGATTTTTGCAAGTCGACTCGACTCAGTAAAAAGTTTAGTTGAAGTCGACTTTATCGTTTGATGACGTCATCAAATGATAAAGGAGCTCCTTCCCCAGATGATTAACTTAATGTGAAACATTGTTTTCTCACTCAACAGTAAACACACCAACATAACGTTTAAGTGTATATAGAGGGTATCTGCACATTTCTAAAGTGACAATATAAGGACTTTTTAATACCTCTAAAATAACAAATGAAACATTGTCCAAATTGTCAAATGCAAAGGCAGAAATTGTGAAAATAGCAGATCTACATGTTGCGAGGCGTTGTGAGCATGTAGATTTGCTGTTTTCACAATAGAAAGTTCTTTTTTTTTTACTTCGACTTTCGACTTTCTCTGGTGGGAGTCGACTTGTGTAATGAAGTCGACTGAGTCGAATTGTCGTTAATGCCCTAATGTATACATGATTACTGTGCAATGGACAGATAGTTGATAGTATTGACATTTGGTTCTCAGTTAATAAGTAGTATGTTTAGAAATGGTAGCGGCACGGCCACCCTGCTCACTGTACCTTGTTGCAAGTTTAAAACAAGGAAGGGAAATCTTTTTTCCTGGCCTGAAAACTTTGAAGACCCTTGTATAATGGAAGAAAAAAACCCAAAATGTATCTATAAACTGAAAAAGAAGATTGATTGATTGATTGATTGATTGATTGATTGATTGATTGATTGATTGAGGAAAGGGTACAGTTTCATGACGGTACAGTTCACTGGTACAAGGTCTACTAAAAGGTACAGTTTCATGACGGTACAGTTCACTGGTACAAGGTCTACTAAAAGGAGATCCATGAAAAGACTACGCTTATTTCCACAGGAAACCATTAAAGTATCTCATATAACATTGAATGACAGACGAATAGAACTCAGTACTATGCAGTAGATATGTAAATAAAATAAAATGAAAGAACCAAAAAAGAAAAAAAGAAAACAGTAAGTCTAAACAAACAGTACATACAAAGAAGGGGCAGGGGAGGGTAGGGTTGGGCTAGGTTAGTTTTTTTACCAGTTGCGAACGGCTGCTGCCTGTAAGTGGTTTTTCAGGGCAATTTTAAAGGATGCTAGTGATCCACACTCCTTTATGGCCTTCGGTAAGGCTTTCCACATTTTGGTGGTATAGCAGAAGAACGAGTTTGACTCTTTGTTGGTTTTGACTCTGGGTTGAAATTGATCTGTGGCGCTGCCTCTGGTGTTGTAATTATGGACAAGACAGAGAAACAAACTCTTCTCCTCCCGCAGAAAATCCAGGCGGTGATCACGGTGCTCGACTACGACAAGATCGGCAAGAACGACGCCATCGGCAAGATCTGGGTGGGCAGCAAGTCCACGGGGGCGGGGCTTAAGCACTGGAGCGACATGCTGGCCAACCCGCGCCGCCCCATCGCTCAGTGGCACCCCCTACAGCCCGAGGAGGAGGTGGACGCCTCGCTGGCCGCGCTCACCGCCAAGAAGTAGAGGAGGAGCCCCGCCCCCAGCACACACACACACACACACACACACACACACACACACACACACACACACACACACACACACACACACACACACACACACACACATACTAGGGATTGGACGATACGATATGTCACGATTATTGCAACTAAATAAATCGCGATATACGATATTATCGCCATAATCAAAACATTCCCAACGTCCTTTATCCTGGGGCGGAACATTTGCCAAAAAATAGCCGATCTACAAGCTCATAACGCGTCACAATGTGACTCGTTATGATCTTGTAGATTGGCTAATCTTTGGCAAAGAGATTTGGTAGATATATAGACAATCCCAGTGCATGACGGAGGACGATTTGACGATAAATTAAATCTCGTGAGTTTTTTATCACAATAAACGAAAATATCGCTTATCGTCCCCTCCCTAACACACACACACACACACACACACACACACACACACACACACACACACACACCCGCACGCACGCACGCACGCACGCACGCACGCACGCACACACACACACACACACACACACACACACACACACACACACACACACACACACACACACACACACGACCACGCAAACGATCCATAGATGAAAACCTTCGGCGTTCCCGAGGTTTACGCCGAATCACGTCATTAAAAAAAAGAAGAATAAAAAAATAAAAGACAGCAAAGGAACAGAGAGATCAGAATGGACAGAAAAATACTCAGTTGATTTTTTTCTTTAGATATATTTTTATATCGGGGTTGAGGTTCCATGAGAACAAGTCGTTAATGGAAATTATGATACGGTTATGATAATAACGTCATTAATTATGATACGGTTATGATAATAACGTCATTAATTATGATACGGTTATGATAATAACATCATTAATTATGATACGGTTATGATAATAACCTCATTAATTATGATACGGTTATGATAATAACCTCATTAATTATGATACGGTTATGATACGACACAGAATCCTTCATAACCTCATCAATTGTTACCTTTAAAACCCCAGTTTTCCCTTTATTAGTCAGTTTGCTTCCTTATAAAAGAAAAGATAAAAACGCTTAAATCCTTCCTAAATGCTTTGTACTGCCGTCCGATAGAGAAAAACACAAGCAGGTTCCATTCCGTAGGCGTCGCCCATGAGCACCGCTTTTCACCTGCCAATCAGTCTCCTTTAAGCCCCGCCCACACCAAGCCTCGCTGACGCCCCGCCGCCGACGAGAGAACGGCCGAGAGAACAACAGACCTACAAGCTCACGGCGAGTGGCGTCCGCTAGCGCGCCGCGAGCTTGTAGATCTGCTGTTCTGGGCGTGGCTGGACGAGGCGGGGGGGGGGGGAGGGGCTTGGGGAGCGGTCCGGTTAGTTTGAAGAACATTCCTAGAAGTGGGCGAGCGAGGAGAGATAGTCGCGTATCCATTGGTCCACAAACTCACTGCCTTTTTACAATCGGTTAAAACTTCTATCCATAAAGTCTCAGGAGATCTGAGAGAGAAAAGAAACTGTTAACTCCATTTTAAACGCCTTTTTTTAATTCAAAAATAAAATACAGAAACCTTCGCTTTGCTTGATTAGAAAGAGAAAAAGTTTGAATTGAAACCTCAACCGTTTGCTTCTTCCAGCGTTGTTCCCTCGAGGCTCGTGACTCGTTGGTGGTTTTAGTTTGTATCCATGAGAAGCATTGACTGTTAAGGGCTTGGTACACATTGTTGCAGAGTTGGTATACATTGGTGTATACTTGGTATACATTGGTATCTATGTATACTTGGTATACATTGGTATATATGTATACTTGGTATACATTGGTATCTATGTATACTTGGTATACATTGGTATATATGTATACTTGGTATACATTGGTATCTATGTATACTTGGTATACATTGGTATATATGTATACTTGGTATACATTGGTATCTATGTATACTTGGTATACATTGGTATATATGTATACTTGGTATACATTGGTATGTATACTTGGTATACATTGGTATATATGTATCCTTGGTATACATTGTTGCAGAGTTGGCGTCGCAAACTGAAAACAGCCGATTCCGTCAGCTCAGAAAGCTCAAGGCTTTGTGAACTCGCCGAACGGCTGTTTTTTTTTGGCACCGCACAAAAAACTAGGCTGTGTTACTAAAGCTATTCTCAGTGCGTGACGCCGCGCTGCGCTAACCAGGATAAATCGTTCAGTGGTTTTGAAAGCGAGCGGCCGCTTGTCATTGAAAGAGACTCTGTGGGGACTTGGTGACCGTCACGCCTCCACGGTGACCGTCACGCCTCCACGGTGACGTCACACCTCCAAGGTGACGTCACACCTCCACGGTGACGTCACACCTCCACGGTGACGTGACACCTCCAAGGTGACGTCACGCCTCCAAGGTGACGTCACGCCGCCCATGACGAGACCAATGACATGACGTTCATACGGTGTTGTGTGTGTGTGTACAGCCTGCCATCTACAGATCTAGCGCCACCTGCTGGCCACCTTCTCAACACCTCTCCATCAGTACGTAGGTCTGCACTGCCATCAGCCGTGGACCCACCGGATGGGTCTTTAGATCTGCACCGATCTCTAGACCCACAGCAGACATCCCTATAATCTACACATCAGTCATAAAGGAGACAAGCCTTCCAACGTTAACAAAATATAAGCAATGTTCAACTTGTACCACTTTTACCAGGGACGCCTTCCGGTTAGCAGTGTTGATGTCTTCATTTATTTATTCCATTGTTTACTGCATTTCTGTTTGATTGTTTATTTATTTATTTTCATTTTTATTCCTCAAGCACTTTACGTTGACAGATTTTGCTACTCTCCAAAGCCAGAGCTTTAATGTTTAAAATATCGCTGGTTAACAACAAAACAACGAGAGGGAAGCATTTTTGTTTGTTTGTGTTTGTGTGTGATTTGATTTGGTTATTGCTTTAATTTAAGGTTTTCTCATGTGATTGCCAGGATGAGGTGTGTTAGGATGCATCAATCAGTGTGTATTTTTGACACACAGAAACCAAACTGCTGAATCTTAAATGCCTGATGTGTGCTTGGCTGCGCGGCCGCGTCTTTGCACCGAACACCTCTTTTTGGTTTGCCGACGGCGGCGGCTGGCAGCTGCGTACAGATCACCCTTAATTGCACTACTCGCTCCGTTCTGTGGTGATTTGAGGTGCGTGGTTTTTGTGATGCAACGTCGTGACATTCGGTTGTTTTTAATGTTGTGACATTCGGTTGTTTTAGCGGAGATCTGACTCGCTGTTGGAGGGCAGATTTCAGGCCACACGGCGACGAGCTCCAAACTACAGCCAGTGATTGGATCAAAAGTCTTTGTTCTTGGGGCCAAATCTTTAATACCTGAACTGATTTGCTAGATTTAAGATTGCAATTTATAAGTGAGCAAGTGTTTATTAACATTTTACAGTCGGTTAAGACACAGAATTTACAACAAAAAAAACACAACTTGATTATGAGCAAGAAAATGCAACGTCAACGAACATGCTTGCGTAGTCAAACATTTGGACGTTTTCACTACTTTTAGACAACTTTGGGAAATTAATGAATGTTGGGTATCGAGTCATTTAGTTTTTATTTTTATGTATTCTGTCCAGTAGAATTCATGTTCAATGTTTTGTATAATTTCTTTCTTCTCTGTTGACAAAGCAACACTAAAGCAAAGACAAAATGCAAGCAATCAAAGCAAACCCACTGGTGTGTCGTTTCACATATGTACATACATATGGATATATGTATACATATATACATACATATGGATGTGTGTATACATATATACATACATATGGTACATATGTATACATATATACATAGCTCATACATGTTAATACTGCATGTTTATACAAAGATCTTGTACATAAGAGCATGTTTTAGAGACTAAAGCAAAGATATCTTGTGGTACGTATAAATGGGTGTCATTTGTCATTTTAATAACAACACAACAAACGACGGGGGAAAAAAAAAAGATGCACTGTATATTTTCTAAATGAATCAAAATGTGTGATGATTTTCCATGAGTGTCATTTGGAGAGAATGTCCTGCTATATTAGAATATTCTATTACTAATAATAACAACCTTTTCTCCACGCCTGAAAACTTCTTAAAACAAAGATGTGTTGTCACGTTGAGTAACCGTGTGTAGGATGAACCTGTAGCCGCATGCTAGCTAGCTAAACTCCCTGTGGTCCAAGCTGTTGATGTTTATGGAGCAATATATTTACCTTTCAGTTCAAAAGTGTGTTTTTATTTATTTAAGGCTTATCTCAAGCTCAACGTGTCTTTACAAGGTATATACTAGTTCTTTTTTAATTGATTGATTTATTTGAATTTGTATTTTTATATTATCATGACTACGATTATTATGATTATTTTTCAGAGAATAATCAATTGATTGATTGATTTTGTTATGTTTTTTCATGTATTTTGAATTGCCTTTCTTTTTATGTTTTGGGGAGTTGGTCGGCCTCCAAGTCCACAGCCGTGTAAAAACTGTCCTGACATGGAAATAACAGGTACAGCCTGCTATGTACCATGATAAACTGTCCTGACAGGTACAGCCTGCTATGTACCACGATAATAAATAACTATAATATTAACAGGTACAGCCTGCTATGTACCACGATAATAAATAACTATAATATTAATAACAATAGTAATAATGAGTACTGTGTCTGAACTGAAGATGTACCTTTAATGCATCTCACCTCTGAAAGCAGAACCTTTGAGGTCAGAAGTTCCAGAACAAAGCAGAGATTAAACGTCTCAACCTCCGCACACAAGTGGCTTGGAAATCCCCGTCTGTAATCCCAGATTAATTCATTTCTTTTACTTTGCTTGGAGTTTCATTCTGAGTGGGTGTAATTTTTACGACCCTTGTCTATTTTACTGTGTTTTATGAAATGTGTTTTATGTGTATTTACGGATAGACGAATACGATACAACTTAAAGCCATAAAACTCAAGCACTAACTCTTTAGAGCTCAGCTGAGTAGCTAGAGTCGATATTATAAATATATATAGATATATATATAGATATATATAAAAAATAAATCAAAGAACACGTCTTCATTTCCTAGGCCAGTGTGTTTTCTCTTCAACATTCCGTTCAGAGGTTTTACATTTAGATGTCGTAGTGCGGCAACAACGTCACTCGCCGAAAGATAACAGATCAACAAGCTAACGCTAAACTAACAAGCTTAGTTCAGTTAATCCTCAATCAACAAGCAGACACTACGATTAATCCTACAGCTTGTAGATCTGTTCTTTTGTCAAGCAACGTTCTGACGCAGCGGGTTAGGAATTCAGCTCAACGAGGGCAAAATGGAATGCATTCTACTGTAAATGTGAGCTCTGAGGACTTTTAGTAACTGATGAGTGAATGTGTTTTTCTTTTATTAACTGAGTGAATGTGTTTTATTCTTTTATTAACTGATGAGTGAATGTGTTTTTCTTTTATTAACTGAGTGAATGTGTCTTTTTTCTTTTATTAACTGAGTGAATGTGTTTTTCTTTTATTAACTGAGTGAATGTGTTTTTTCTACTTTGAAAAGCTGTGGATGTCCTTCGAGGTCGCTGAGTTTTAACGGTGTTGTTGTGACTATCGTGTCGTGTCTATGCCTCGTTTTGATATTATAGTTAATGAATCAATAGATATAATCTCACAAGAAAGTTCTAAAAAAAGAAAAAAAGTACTAATGATTATATGAGAGTAGATTTTCCGCACAGAATTTCTTTTCGTCAGAACTGTGGAAGTGTAAACATACGTTTTTACACTTCACAATCCTCCTGGTTTTAACTGTGCATCTTGGGCTGAGTGCAATGAGAGAATCTGACTGGCTCTGCTTTCAGGTTTCTCTTTGACCGTACCATAGTAGAAGCTAATCATTAAGGCTTTATGTTTGACTGAGGCCGTATTGATCTAAAGGATTCTCTTTTATTGGTTTTTAGTTTTTAGCACCAATATAATGTTGTTCGTTAGGTAACGTTGAGTTCTAACAGACACATGAAGGTGTGGAGAAACTTAAGAAGGACCCATGTTGTGACGGCCTGGCTCCTCCCATAGAACTATGTTGTGACGGCATGGCTCCTCCCATAGAACTATGTTGTTATGGCCTGGCTCCTCCCATAGACGGCCTGGCTCCTCCCATAGAACTATGTTGTGACGGCCTGGCTCCTCCCATAGACGGCCTGGCTCCTCCCATAGAACTATGTTGTGACGGCATGGCTCCTCCCATAGAACTATGTTGTGATGGCCTGGCTCCTCCCATAGACGGCCTGGCTCCTCCCATAGAACTATGATTTGTAACAAGTCATGTCAGCACAGCTAAACTTTAAAACTGCCACAACTCCAGTGATAGCAACAAGCGTAGATTCTACTGTAGATTCTACTGTATCTGCCAACAGTCAACCTGCAATGTTATAATTGAATCACTGATGATGGTTCATCATTCAATGATAAAGTTAAACCCTGGTTGACTCAGACCAAGAGAAACACTGGATAATTAATCTACTTCATTAAAACATTCCAATGTGTTAATAAAAAATATACTGCCAGTATCCATAATGCCATGATTATACTGCCCAATCACCAGCCAGCATTTATGTTTGAATCTGTGGGAGCCAAAAGGGTTCATATGGGAACCCTCCCCCTAGTGGTGAAAAAAAGAATTCCTGGGGACTCTTCATAGATTATATATTATAGTGAGCGCCTGACAATACTTATTTATTTGATATTTCATTGTTTGTTTAGAGTTTAGAGTACATACTGTTTGTTTAGAGTACATACTGTTTGTTTAGAGTACATACTGTTTGTTTAGAGTACATACTGTTTGTTTAGAGTACATACTATTTTTATTGACATTTAAAGGAGTAGTTCCCCAAAATAACCTTTTTTTTCTTCCTATTGATTAATATAAGTAATTTTACCCCAATGGGGACCCAAATGCATCTGCATGGGTCCCCATCCAGAACCCCAATGGGGACCCAAATGCATCTGCATGGGTCCCATCCAGAACCCCAATGGGGACCCAAATGCATCTGCATGGGTCCCCATCTGCATGGGTCCCCATCCAGAATCAATGGGGGTAAATTTACTATAATATTTTTTTTGGCTATATATATATATATATATATATATATATATATATATATATATGTATGTATGTATGTATGTATGTATGTATGTATGTATGTATGTATGTATGTATGTATGTATGTATGTATGTATGTATGTATGTATGTATGTATGTATGTATGTATATAATTGAACTCTAGTCTCCATGGTGTGAGTAATCAATAGAAAGAAAAAAAAACATTTTGGGGGTGAACTACTCCTTTAAGGAGTAATATTTCTACATGTCTACAACATGCTATGAACATGTGTTTAAGAAACATCGCAGATGAAGGTGTTTTCTTGACACCACGTCAAAGCAAACATTTATTTATTATTATTATTTTTTTATAACAAACAGCCAATGTCATTCCCTGATGCATCCTGATGAAAGATGATTAACCAACGGTATTAATTAATCAATAGATGATTAACCAACGGTATTAATTAATGAATAGCACAGCATAGATTGATTACATTTAATAGTGTTTTCACTGCCCAGCTCACCGGTCAGCCACAATCACACACTGACCACTTCTATGACAACTCTGTGTGTGTGTGTGTGTGTGTGTGTGTGTGTGTGTGTGTGTGTGTGTGTGTGTGTGTGTGTGTGTGTGTGTGTGTGTGTGTGTGTGTGCGTGTGCATGTGTGCAGTGTGTAAAGCAGATCAAAGCGTTGCCCTTTAGTCAATACGGTGCAATAAAAAAGCTTCATTATTTTATACCACGTCGTGCGACCATTTTTCACTCCGAAGAATCAGAATCAGTTAATTCATCTATTAATGTACATTATATGAATTATCAGTTAATTCATCTATTAATGTACATTATGTGAATTATCAGTTAATTCATCTATTAATGTACATTATGTGAATTATCAGTTAATTAATCTATTAATGTACATTATGTGAATTATCAGTCCAAATAAGCGGGGATTATATCTATACATTTATATAGATTAAATCTATACATATAGATTAAATCTATACATGTAGATTATATATATATACATTTATATATATTAAATCTACATAGATTATATCTATACATTTATATAGATTAAATCTAGACATATAGATTATATCTATACATGTTCTAGTAGTTATGTGTACAGTAGATGTACAGTAGATGTACAGTAGATGTACAGTAGATGTAATAACATCATTATGCACAAACAAACATCATCTATTTGGAGGCGGTGTGCACAGAGCGCCCCCTAGTGTCTGCATTTATAACCTCAATCTCAGTTCTTTAATGCATCATTATTCTCCACTTTCATGTTTATTTATTAAATCTCTTAAAGGCTTAAAGAATAACTTTTTATCTTTCTTTTAAATCTTGAGTTTCTTAAAAGCTCAAAGCGGTCACCGTTTTAAATGTAATTCTTACATCCCTTGTCTCAGTGCTGCCACCCTCTGGTTTCTTTCAGGAATGACATCCCTGGTGCAGAACAACAGCAGTTTATGATGCATTTCTGTAGTTTCCTGTAGTTTTCTGTAGTTTCCTGTAGTTTTCTGTAGTTTTCTGTAGTTTTCTAACCAATAACAGGATTTAAAAAGGGAAAACATCCATAGTACAGTTATACCACCATGGGTTAGGGTTAGGGTTAACCCTAACCCTAACCCATAGTACAGTTATACCACCATGTCTAAATGTTTTAAATGTCTTCTCAGCTGTTTGTCAATGTTTTATTGACAAATATATATTTTTTCACCCGTATCAATTATCTAATGTAATCCTGGGCTCTGCTCTCCCTCTGCCAACCTGGGGAGGGCGCTACACTCCCTCTGCCAACCTGGGCAGAGCAACGGACTGACCTCATGCTTCCTTCTATGCATGAGGAGTCCAAGCCGCTTCTTATCACCTGACAGGGGGGAGTTCACTTGGTTGGACGTAGCGCGTGGAAGGAACACGTTATTCCAACCAGTTCTTTTCCCCTCCATCAGGCGCCCCGGCTGGCCAGGGGGAGGCAGTATAGAGACCAGGATTACTGCATGTTTTCTTTCTGAGGGTACCTACTCTAGGGGACACCGGGAGAACATGCAAACTCCACACAGATAGACGTGTTTAGTTCTTTAATGGTGTCGTTAGGACTGCATTAGAGAACTGGTTTTAATACTGTATAATTCTATTTTAATTTGCTTTAATACTGCATATGTCTAATTTTTAATTGTAATTTAATCCTGTATAATTCTCAGTGCACACTAATTAAGGAAGGGGCAGGGATGCATTATGCAGGGTTTAACTGCAAAGGTCCATTTGGTTTGGTCAAAGTCAAATAAACAATGAGAATTCTACAGTTTTAGAGCTTTTCTTTTCTTTTCTCAATCTTGTCTTTTAGTTGTTGTTTGTTTTTTTGTTTCCATGATTTGTAAAACTCTGTGGATGAGCGTGTGTTTCTGTGGATGTGCTGGTAGAATGTTCATGTTCACAACATGGACATAATTACCCTTTAAAGTTCATTTATTGTTGCTGTCGTTGTGCTGGTTAGAATGCATCCTTCATGTGTTCCATGTTTATTCATCATAAGTGTTTCAAAACTGCCAAACACGCAGGACTTCACAGAGCTACACTTCTTCTCCCGATCCCATCCTCCATGCGGTCGTATTCAAATGATCCCATCCTCCATGCGGTCGTATTCAAATGATCCCATCCTCCATGCGGTCGTATAGAAGCCTCATTCGTGCACCGTCCCCGCGACTGTTCCCGCGATCCGGAAATATCCGATCTATAAGCTCACGACGGGCTTACAGGTCGGCTGTTTCCGGCCCCGCGGGCGGCGCCCGTTGCGCGACAAGGTCTAAATCATTCTTAATTTGTGCCGCGTCGTTAATTTATACGACAAAGCAAAAATCTCTGTAAAGACTTTGTTTCTCTTCCTCCTCCTCGTCTTTGGAAGCTTCCAGGAGGGGACGCGTGGGGACGCGTGGGGACACGTGGGCGCTGCGTCCTCTAAAAGCCCTGTTTTTTAAACGTCTGTCTTCGTGTCGTGGTTTTTTGCGTGTGTAGAAAACGTCCTGTCCGTTGGTCGTGCCTCTGATGTGAATCGCATGCTTTTCAACCCGTCTTCAACCATCTTCCTGTACTCTACTGCCCCCCTGTGGGCGCAAAGCACCGCTACAGGCGGGGGGGCAAAAACAACCATCAAGGGAACCAAATAACTTAATACCAATTCATCATTAATTATGTGTTACCAAGTTCTGTAAGAAACTGATAGGAAATAAAGGCCTTTTAATAAACCCCGACTCTGTGTGTGTGTGTGTGTGTGTGTGTGTGTGTGCGTGCGTGCGTGCGTGCGTGCGTGCGTGCGTGCGTGCGTGTGTGTGTGTGCGAAACATCCACCAGTGACATCATGGATGAAAGAAATGTCACCTTTCTATTATTGGATAGTTAGCATGCTTTATTGCACAGCTGGTTTGAATGCTTGATTCTGATTGGTCAATCGCTGAAATCAGAGTTCTGATATTTCTGGATAACGGGACTGCCCCATTGGTCGAACTCCCGTTGGGTCGAACAGCGTCCGCAGGTTAGATAATCACCCGCGTCACGGTTACTGAGGTTAGGTTTAGGGTTAGACATAGTTTTACTGAGGTTAGGGTTAAGGTTAGGTGGTCGATCCAAAGGGTGTTTGACCTAATGACATGTTAGCCCGCTCCGCACTATAACGGAACGCTGCCTAATCAAAGGCTCAGAACACCTGCTGCACTCTGGATGCATTGTGTGAATTTATGCTGTATCCAACATGTCAGCCATGTAAACAAATACACAGCGTCATTTACAACTAAACGTTGCCCTCAAGAAGGTTTTTGAAAACATTAGAAGCGAGAAATGGACAATACAGTGACCAAATATGGATTCTATTTGATCAACACTTCTTTGTTTGCGTCAAGGTAAATAGGAGGTAAAGACACCCACGCCCCTTTCGCTATCTCGCAAATTCTAACCGGCAGATCGGTCTCACCGTGGGCAGATCGGTCTCACCGTGGGCAGATCGGTCTCACTGTGGGCAGATTGGTCTCACTGTGGGCAGATTGGTCTCACTGTGGGCAGATCGGTCTCACCGTGGGCAGATCGGTCTCACCGTGGGCAGATCGGTCTCACCGTGGGCAGATCGGTCTCACCGTGGGCAGATCGGTCGCACCGTGGGCAGATCGGTCTCACCGTGGGCAGATTGGTCGCACCGTGGGCAGATCGGTCGCACCGTGGCTGCCAAACTGCACTCGGAGGTTCGGCAGATTGCACTGGAGCAGTCTGGGAGCAGCTCATTAACAAACACTATTTCTGAACAATTGAGACCTTTATAACATACTGTACTTACTGTACATACTGTACTTTATAACTTACTGTACTCAGCTTTATAACATACTGTACTCAGCTTTATAACATACTGTACTCAGCTTTATAACATACTGTACTCAGCTTTATAACATACTGTACTTACTGTACATACTGTACTTTATAACTTACTGTACTCAGCTCAGGAAAATTAAAGAAGGCATGTCACAATTCTTTTTCTGCCGAGTTGATTTTCGATGTGTGTCATTTTATAGCAGTATCTAAAGAGCACAAAGTATGTTTCTAAACGTGCCAAGTATCGCGAGACTATCCACCGTTTCCTGATATCGCGATACTTCGGAGACAGAAACGATTATTATTTACTGTTATTATTATTATTTAATTATGTACTGTGCACATCGAAAGGCAAGTGATTGGAAAAATACCTGTGATATGTTTTCTTTTATATTCCTTAACAGATGTAGAACCCGATCCAAGCATATAATGACTTGTATTTTAGTTCTACTGGATCTCTTCTCCACTAGTCTTAGTTCTACTGGATCCCTTCTCCGCTAGTCTTAGTTCTACTGGATCTCTTCTCCTCTAGTCTTAGTTCTACTGGATCTCTTCTCCGCTAGTCTTAGTTTTTCTGGATCTCTTCCATAGGCGCCGGACCATGGACTGTTTGGGCTGGACTGCCACCCCACTTTTAGGCTATCAGCTTTTTTTTTCTTTTTTTTCTGTATGTTTTCTCCTCGACCGGCGCGAGGGCAGTAGCCCCGCCCAGTGCGACCCCCAGTCACTCATGCTAATTGCTTCCAATACACAAGTCTGTCTGCTTACATGTTCAACCGGTTCTGAACTTCTGATGACGGCCAGGCTGCAGTGCATGGTAGCCTAAAGTAACAAATTAGCCTACATTATACTCAAGTAGCCTACTGTAGTACAATTTTTAGGCTTTCTCAGAGGCAAATATAGTAGGCTACTTTTACTCCACTACAAATATTTAAAAACAGTTAAGTTACTTTGCAGATTTCGATTATTATAAAGGCATACATTAACCAGTTCAGTCTATATATTTAGACCATTAGAAATGAAAATACAAGATCTGCTAAAATATTTGTATCTATGGTACATTTTTTAAAACCTGTGAAATGGGACGTTCTGCAAATGATTATGTTTTATTTATACAGTAGCTACATTTTGATACCAAAACGTCATTATGCAAGTAGGCCTATTTTGGACATGGGACTTCTAACAGAGTATTTCTACTTTTACTTACTTAAGTAAAACATGTGAGTAGGTCTACTTTTCTTTTTTCTTCACTGACGGCCGGGCTGCAGCGTCGGCTCGGTCACTCTCTCTCTCCTCACTCAGTCGACTACGATGTAAAAGCAGTTCGTTCTAACTTTCACTATACAGTAGCTGGAATTTCCCTTACTTTATTCACATTTAAACTTAATGTATTTTCTCGAAAATACATTGAGCGCAGCAGAGCCCTCATTCATGCCAAGATTACAGAAGGCATAACAAGGCATAGGCCTACAACATTGTAGGGCATAATAATTAATATTGAAATAAGAAAAGCAGGATAAAACAAGTTAGGCCTATGTATTGTGAAAAAGTTGAATTCAATTCTTAATCCAGAGCTACTAACAATTGTCATCTAACAACACATTGTGCTAGTGATTGTTGTGATAGTTATACTAAAGTCCGAGGTGTACGTTTGGTTACGGTTATGACGTCACCACCTGGCCACGCCCACATCACCGTCCCCTCACTATTTTACCACTGCCGGCGCCACTGATCTCTTCTCCGCTAGTCTTAGTTCTACTGGATCTCTTCTCCTCTAGTCTTAGTTCTACTGGATCTCTTCTCCGCTAGTCTTAGTTCTACTGGATCTCTTCTCCACTAGTCTTAGTTCTACTGGATCTCTTCTCCGCTAGTCTTAGTTCTACTGGATCTCTTCTCCGCTAGTCTTAGTTCTACTGGATCTCTTCTCCGCTAGTCTTAGTTCTACTGGATCTCTTCTCCACTAGTCTTAGTTCTACTGGATCTCTTCTCCGCTAGTTTTAGTTCTACTGGATCTCTTCTCCGCTAGTCTTAGTTCTACTGGATCTCTTCTCCACTAGTCTTAGTTCTACTGGATCTCTTCTCCACTAGTCTTAGTTCTACTGGATCTCTTCTCCACTAGTCTTAGTTCTACTGGATCTCTTCTCCACTAGTCTTAGTTCTACTGGATCTCTTCTCCGCTAGTCTTAGTTCTACTGGATCTCTTCTCCACTAGTCTTAGTTCTACGGGATCTCTTCTCCACTAGTCTTAGTTCTACGGAATCTCTTCTCCGCTAGTCTTAGTTCTACTGGATCTCTTCTCCGGTAGTCCCTCCCTGACATTTTAGTCCAGTTTGTTGACAAAATCGATACTATATTTTGTCATAGCTTTCATAGCTTAGCTTTTATTTAATTTTTGTGTAGGTTTCGTCCGTGAAAAAAGGTAGTCGACAAAATATTTTTCGTCATAGTTTTAGTCGTCAAAAGAAAAATTGCACAATCAAGCAAACCACCATAAATACAGTACATGTGAAGTGTGTTTATTACAGTAAATGTTTCATTAAATATAAATGTATCATGAAAACATATTATTAAATCCATTTCATATTAATGTCACAACAACCACCATGTTCACAACGCCTCGCAGCACAAGGCGTTGTGAGCTTGTAGATCGGCTATTTTCGGCAAAGAGGTTTGGTTTAGAGGGGAAAAAGAGCAGACTAAGTACAGAGTGAAAGGTCAAGTTTATTAAGTATTTACGGTTCAAGTGGTTAAATATCTGAAAACACAAATTGACATGAATCCAAAATACACTGATGATTGTGCTGTCAAACAATGAAACTATATGGAATCTATGAACAGGTTGTGGGGGTCCCTGCTTCATCTCTCTCTCAGCTAAGGGCCTTTCTCTATTTTATACTTTATCAATAGTGGAAATAGCTGATCTGCAAGCTCACAACACATTGTGACGCAATGCATTGTGGGCTTAAATTAGCAGAATTTGCTATTTTGGAATAAAAAAAGGAAATTGAAAAATGTTTCAATCACATTTCGACCAATTTGGACCTTTGAAAACAGCAGGCTTAATGTAGTTAATAGTGATGCGCGGGTCAGCTTTTTTCATAGCCCGCGTCGCCCAGCCCGCATGGAACGTAACCCGCCCGCCCTGCAGACCCGCCCGCACGCCCCGCAGAACAATGTACAAATCAACGGAGCCGCCCGCCCCGCAACCCACATTTAAAGAAAAGATGGTATATCATCTCCACAATAGTTCATCTTTATATACAGCTCTTCTAAGGACCCAAAGTCACTTTACAGAAAGGTCTACAGTAGCACAATATTGTCATGGGCTAAATAAACAAACGTGTTGTTCAAATTGGGGTTTAGCCTAAAAGACATTCATTCAAAGACGTTCATTCTCTCTGGGGCATCGTCGGGGTAAGAATGGCGTTTCAGGTTTTATGTCAATCATATTTATACAGCGCCTCGCACTTCAAACAGACAGCAAAAGACGTACAATATTAAATCCTGTTGGTTATTGATTAATCACCAGATTTGAGAGATGGGAGCGACTCGAGCGTGGTTCATTCAGTCAAAGAATCCGTCTCACTTGCGAAAGTTGTGTCAAATCGTATCCGTTGACTGGCTGGTTATAACTTAACCGACACAAACAGACTTGTGTGGATGACAGAGACATTTAAGTGAAATCCTGATCAGCGACACGTGCTGAATTGTTTGTGCATTCTTCTCTGCTGTGCTCACGTTGTGTGTCTGATGGTGTGAGCGCAAATGTTGGTGAATGTGGTTCGCGGCCCCAACAGGAGCGGAATTGGGACGGTCCTCGCACCAAGGAGCGCTCCAAGCCTCTCTGGCGCATTTTAAAACTCGCTCGCTCGTGCTCGTATTCAAAACTTTGTATTCTTATTATTATAGGCCTACTCTTATTAAGAATAAAAGGCAAAACAAGAGCAGGTGATTATTCTTATTTATTTTTTACACATGAGAGTGGTGATAACCCACCCGCCGCCCGCCAATTGAGTCTGAAACCTTAACCCACCCGCGGCGGGTTGGCGGGCGTCGCGGGCACCGGGTCAGCCCGCGCATCACTAGTAGTTAATATTTCAATTGAATTGTGATATTATCAAACATTAATATCAAACATATCAGATCTATAAGCAAACTAACATATCTAATTCAGTCTGAAATATCTTTTTACAACCACACATAATATTATGAATATATATATATATATATATATATATATATATATATATATATATATAGCACCGGCACTAATAATATTATATTATGTTTAATATTATGAATACACTGCAGATGTAAAGTAGCAGCGCCACAAAGTCTTCAAGGAGGATTTTAACAAACGTTCTCTCTGACATGTTGAATCCTCACCAGGCCGGGTGGGCCGAACCCTGAACAACAGCTCATCACCATAAAGCCTTGAAACGCCATGGATAATAAGTTACTTCCATGTGGATGCAGTGAAGGCGTTTCATCATGAACCTACGTCCTTATAAGGACACAACACTGTGCATCATGTGATGTAATTAAACACACTTCCTTATAAGGACACAACACTGTGGATCATGTGATGTAATTAAACACACTCCTTATAAGGACATGACACTGTGCATCATGTGATGTAATTAAACACACTTCCTTATAAGGACACAACACTGTGGATCATGTGATGTAATTAAACACACTCCTTATAAGGACATGACACTGTGCATCATGTGATGTAATTAAACACACTTCCTTATAAGGACACGACACTGTGCATCATGTGATGTAATTAAACACACTCCTTATAAGGACACGACACTGTGGATCATGTGATGTAATTAAACACACTCCTTATAAGGACATGACACTGTGCATCATGTGATGTAATTAAACACACTTCCTTATAAGGACACGACACTGTGGATCATGTGATGTAATTAAACACACTTCCTTATAAGGACACGACACTGTGGATCATGTGATGTAATTAAACACACTTCCTTATAAGGACATGACACTGTGGATCATGTGATGTAATTAAACACACTTCCTTATAAGGACATGACACTGTGGATCATGTGATGTAATTAAACACACTTCCTTATAAGGACATGACACTGTGGATCATGTGATGTAATTAAACACACTTCCTTATAAGGACATGACACTGTGGATCATGTGATGTAATTAAACACACTTCCTTATAAGGACATGACACTGTGGATCATGTGATGTAATTAAACACACTCCTTATAAGGACACAACACTGTGCATCATGTGATGTAATTAAACACACTTCCTTATAAGGACACGACACTGTGGATCATGTGATGTAATTAAACACACTTCCTTATAAGGACACGACACTGTGCATCATGTGATGTAATTAAACACACTTCCTTATAAGGACATGACACTGTGCATCATGTGATGTAATTAAACACACTTCCTTATAAGGACATGACACTGTGGATCATGTGATGTAATTAAACACACTTCCTTATAAGGACATGACACTGTGGATCATGTGATGTAATTAAACACACTTCCTTATAAGGACATGACACTGTGGATCATGTGATGTAATTAAACACACTTCCTTATAAGGACATGACACTGTGGATCATGTGATGTAATTAAACACACTTCCTTATAAGGACATGACACTGTGGATCATGTGATGTAATTAAACACACTTCCTTATAAGGACATGACACTGTGCATCATGTGATGTAATTAAACACACTTCCTTATAAGGACATGACACTGTGCATCATGTGATGTAATTAAACACACTTCCTTATAAGGACATGACACTGTGGATCATGTGATGTAATTAAACACACTTCCTTATAAGGACATGACACTGTGCATCATGTGATGTAATTAAACACACTTCCTTATAAGGACATGACACTGTGGATCATGTGATGTAATTAAACACACTCCTTATAAGGACATGACACTGTGCATCATGTGATGTAATTAAACACACTCCTTATAAGGACATGACACTGTGGATCATGTGATGTAATTAAACACACTCCTTATAAGGACATGACACTGTGGATCATGTGATGTAATTAAACACACTCCTTATAAGGACATGACACTGTGGATCATGTGATGTAATTAAACACACTCCTTATAAGGACATGACACTGTGGATCATGTGATGTAATTAAACACACTCCTTATAAGGACACGACACTGTGCATCATGTGATGTAATTAAACACACTTCCTTATAAGGCCACGACACTGTGGATCATGTGATGTAATTAAACACACTTCCTTATAAGGACATGACACTGTGGATCATGTGATGTAATTAAACACACTTCCTTATAAGGACATGACACTGTGGATCATGTGATGTAATTAAACACACTTCCTTATAAGGACATGACACTGTGGATCATGTGATGTAATTAAACACACTTCCTTATAAGGACACGACACTGTGGATCATGTGATGTAATTAAACACACTTCCTTATAAGGACACGACACTGTGGATCATGTGATGTAATTAAACACACTTCCTTATAAGGACATGACACTGTGGATCATGTGATGTAATTAAACACACTTCCTTATAAGGACATGACACTGTGCATCATGTGATGTAATTAAACACACTTCCTTATAAGGACACGACACTGTGGATCATGTGATGTAATTAAACACACTTCCTTATAAGGACATGACACTGTGGATCATGTGATGTAATTAAACACACTTCCTTATAAGGACATGACACTGTGGATCATGTGATGTAATTAAACACACTTCCTTATAAGGACATGACACTGTGGATCATGTGATGTAATTAAACACACTTCCTTATAAGGACACGACACTGTGGATCATGTGATGTAATTAAACACACTCCTTATAAGGACATGACACTGTGGATCATGTGATGTAATTAAACACACTTCCTTATAAGGACATGACACTGTGGATCATGTGATGTAATTAAACACACTTCCTTATAAGGACATGACACTGTGGATCATGTGATGTAATTAAACACACTTCCTTATAAGGACACGACACTGTGGATCATGTGATGTAATTAAACACACTCCTTATAAGGACATGACACTGTGGATCATGTGATGTAATTAAACACACTTCCTTATAAGGACATGACACTGTGGATCATGTGATGTAATTAAACACACTTCCTTATAAGGACATGACACTGTGGATCATGTGATGTAATTAAACACACTTCCTTATAAGGACATGACACTGTGGATCATGTGATGTAATTAAACACACTCCTTATAAGGACATGACACTGTGGATCATGTTGTGATGCAGTTAAACAACCTTTTCTTGGGTGGAGTCAAAACGCCAACATCCTCAAAGGACTCAACGCGTGGTTCGGGGACCCTCATGGGTCCTTGAGGAGGTTCCAAACGGACCCTTAGGGGTCTGTAACTCTGAGAGAGTACAAATGGCACCAAATGGACCCTTACGGCTCTGTAACTCTGAGAGTGTACAAATGGAACCAAATGGACCCTTACAGGTCTGTTTGGTGCCATGTGTACTCTTGTGTTGTGATGGTCCTTGACATGTTTGAAGTTTGAGAACCACTGGAGGTATAGAGGTGGATCTCCAAGTTGTTTGTGTTGTCATGACAACGTGTGTGTTGTCATGACAACGTGTTTGTTGTCTCACTTGGGTTGTCATGACAACGTGTTTGTTGTCGTCATGACAACGTGTTTGTTGTCACTTGGACAGTTTGCTGATGACTCTGATCAAAGCTCCGTTCTCATCCTTCAGCCTCCTGTTCTCTGATTGGACGTCAGCGAGGACCTGATGACATCACAGATAATCTGATTAATGTATTATAATCTGACCTGATGACACACAGATAATCTGATTAATGTATTATAATCTGACCTGATGACACAGACATAATCTGATTAATGTATTATAATCTGATCTGATGACACACAGATAATCTGATTAATGTATTATAATCTGATCTGATGACATCAGAGATAATCTGATTAATGTATTATAATCTGATCTGATGACATCACAGATAATCTGATTAATGTATTATAATCTGACCTGAGGTCAGCTAGTACCTGATGACACACAGAGAGAACAGCTGTTTGTAATCTGATCTACAAACTCACAGCCAGCTTGTAGATCTCTAATTAGATCTCTAATCAGTATTCATATAGGATGATTAATATTCAAACAAGCCAATGTAACAATCTGTTATCTGATGATGAACTTAAAGGGATATTCCACTTTAAAAAAACTTTTGGTCATTTTATCATCTAATCAGGCTTTTATGAACACCCTGAACGTTTTTAATTCGCTTGATTCAATATTTATATATTTGATGTAAATGTTACCAGGCCCTCCAGGCCCAGGGCCTCTCCCCACACACACCCATTGTAACTTCAAACTCCATTTTAACCATGATAGATTCATTAAAACACCCATTATTTGTTCTGGTGACTCATATTACCCTCCTCATACGTAAGCAGGCCGTGTTTTTTCCGATAACCTCTTCCATTTATTTTTAATATTTTTGTATTTTTAATATAAAGTAAAATATGTAATATTTTATTTATTATTTTAATATTTAAAATAAAGTAAAATATATATTTCTTTTCATTTTCCCAAAGAATTATTACAAATAAAACTGAAAAAGGTTATTGAAAAAACACGGCCTGCTCACATATTAGGAGGGTTGATAAAATACTTTTTGTACGGTAACATGTCATTACCATGGTAACATGTCATTACCATGGTAACATGTCATTAGGTCATTAGGTCGAACACCCTTTGGATCGACCACCAAACTCTAACCCTAACCCTAAACCTAACCTCAGTAAAACTATGCCTAACTCTAACCCTAACCCTAAACCTAACCTCAGTAACCGTGACGCGGGTGATTATCTAACCTGACGACGCTGTTCGACGCAACAGGAGTTCGACCAATGGGGCAGTCCCCTTTTTGTACTTTTACTCAAGTACAAAATACAAGTACTTTATCCACCAGTCCTCTTTTACCAACGGGGGGGTCGACCAGAAAACATAATGTGTGTTTTGATGAATCTATCATGGTTAAAATGGAGTTTGAAGTTACAATGGGTGTGTGTGGGGAGAGGCCCTGGGCCTGGAGGGCCTGGTAACATTTACATCAAATATCTAAATATTGAATCAAGCAAATTAAAAAGTGTGTTCAAAATATCCCTTTAATGAGTTTTATTAAAGATCTGCTCTGTGGAACAATCAGACTACTGTACAACGTTCTGTGTGTATCTGATTACACGTGCACACGTAAGCACACACACACACACACACACACACACACACACACACACACACACACACACACACACACACACATTTTTTAGGATCTTGGTTTAAGTGAATTTACTGTGTGTGTGTGTGTGTGTGTGTGTGTGTGTGTGTGTGTGTGTGTGTGTGTGTGTGTGTGTGTGTGTGTGTATATTTTTACACAGTGTTGAAGGAAGGATTTCCAACCATGCAGTGATGATGAATGATGAATGGGGGGGGGGGGGGGGGGGGGGGGGGGAATCTATCTAACTACATGACAGGGACTAAGGACCCCTTTTCTGAGAGAGATGAAGCAGGGACCCCTTACAGAGAGAGATGAAGCAGGGACCCCTTACAGAGAGAGATGAAGCAGGGACCCCTTACAGAGAGAGATGAAGCAGGGACCCCTTACAGAGAGAGATGAAGCAGGGACCCCTTACAGAGAGAGATGAAGCAGGGACCCCTTACAGAGAGAGATGAAGCAGGGACCCCTTAGCTGAGAGAGATGAAGCAGGGACCCCTTAGCTGAGAGAGATGAAGCAGGGACCCCTTACAGAGAGAGATGAAGCAGGGACCCCTTACAGAGAGAGATGAAGCAGGGACCCCTTAGCTGAGAGAGATGAAGCAGGGACCCCTTACAGAGAGAGATGAAGCAGGGACCCCTTACAGAGAGAGATGAAGCAGGGACCCCTTAGCTGAGAGAGATGAAGCAGGGACCCCTTACAGAGAGAGATGAAGCAGGGACCCCTTACAGAGAGAGATGAAGCAGGGACCCCTTACAGAGAGAGATGAAGCAGGGACCCCTTCAGAGAGAGATGAAGCAGGGACCCCTTACAGAGAGAGATGAAGCAGGGACCCCTTAGCTGAGAGAGATGAAGCAGGGACCCCTTAGCTGAGAGAGATGAAGCAGGGACCCCTTACAGAGAGAGATGAAGCAGGGACCCCTTACAGAGAGAGATGAAGCAGGGACCCCTACTACAGCTTGTATAACATTCTGTTAAACCATAAAAAATAAGACTGAAAATCTTTTTCATATGCAGAGCCCATGATTACAGCTTAGGCAACTGGCACTGGGTGGGAAAAAATGGGTTACAAAATCGTGGTATAAGCATTATAGAAACAAATATAATAATAATAACTAGAGGTTCGCGGCCCTTCGGGCTAGAGATTGCGCCTGCTTCGCAGGCGCTCACAGCTACGTTGCAGCAGTGATCCACCCACATCCATCCATCCATCCATCCATCCATCCACATCCATCCATCCATCCATCCATCCACATCCATCCATCCATCCATCCATCCATCCATCCATCCATCCACGCATCCATCCATCCATCCATCCATCCATCCATCCATCCACATCCATCCATCCATCCACATCCATCCATCCATCCACATCCATCCATCCACATCCATATCCACATCCACATCCATCCACATCCATCCATCCATCCATGCATCCATCCATCCACATACATGCATTCATCCACATCCATCCATCCATCCATCCATCCACATCCATCCATGCATCCATCCATCCACATCCACATCCACATCCATCCATCCATCCATGCATCCATCCATCCACATCCACATCCATCCATCCATCCACATCCATCCATCCATCCATCCATCCACCCACATCCATCCATCCATCCACATCCATCCATCCATCCATCCATCCACATCCATCCATCCATCCACATCCATCCATCCACATCCATCCATCCATCCACATCCACATCCATCCATACATCCATCCACATCCATCCATCCATCCACATCCATCCATCCATCCATCCATCCATCCATCCATTCATCCACATCCATCCATCCATCCATCCATCCACATCCATCCATCCATCCACATCCATCCATCCATCCACATCCATCCATCCATCCATCCATCCACATCCATCCATCCATCCATCCATCCACATCCATCCATCCATCCATTCAAAGCCATCCATCCATCCATCCATCCATCCATCCAAGCATCCATCCATCCATCCACATCCATGCAGTCCATCCATCCATCCATCCATCCATCCATGCATCCATCCATCCATCCATCCACATCCATCCATCCATCCACATCCATCCATCCATCCATCCATCCATCCACATCCATCCATATCCATCCATCCATCCATCCATCCATCCATCCATCCATCCATCCATCCACATCCATCCATCCACATCCATCCATCCATCCATCCATCCACATCCATCCATCCATCCATCCACATCCATCCATCCATCCATTCAAAGCCATCCATCCATCCATCCATCCAAGCATCCATCCATCCATCCACATCCATGCATCCATCCATCCATCCCATCCATCCATGCATCCATCCATCCATCCATCCACATCCATCCATCCATCCATCCATCCATCCATCCACATCCATCCATCCATCCATCCATCCATCCACATCCATCCATATCCATCCATCCATCCATCCATCCATCCATCCCATCCACATCCATCCATCCACATCCATCCATCCACATCCACATCCATCCATCCATCCATCCATCCACATCCATCCATCCATCCACATCCATCCATCCATCCATCCATCCATCCCTCCATCCCTCCATCCATCCATCCATCCACATCCATCCATCCATCCATCCACATCCATCCATCCATCCATCCATCCATCCATCCACATCCATCCATCCATCCATCCATCCATCCATTCACATCCATCCATCCATCCACATCCATCCATCCATCCATCCATCCATCCACTTACTGTACTGTACTGTACTTTACTGTACCCTACTGTACATCTCTCTCTCTCTCTCTCTCTCTCTCTCTCTCTCTCTCTCTCTCTCTCTCTCTCTCTCTCTCCATCTGACCCCCCCTTCCCTCTTGAAACCCAATACTTTCGTGATGATAATGACAAACTCACTCTACAGAGGATTGCGCAATAGGTATTGCGAAATAAGCATACAAACACAAACATTCTGTGATTATGAAAAGTAGAGATGCATTTGAAGGTGGAAAAGTTGATGGTCAGCAAGGAATATGCGTTGATTTTTGTATTATGTTTTTTAGACAATTGAACAACTGCTGAACGTGGAGTTGCAGATGCACATACACACACACACACTACAGATGCACACACACACACACTACCCCATTCTGATTGGTTGTGAGGATAATTCCAGAAGCTTGTAAAAATGCCAGTCCTCTTTTACCAACGCCCAGAGCCGGAGGGGGCGTCGACCTTTCTATGTCTATGCAGGGCATGGATCAGAGGTCAAATGTCAGAGGTCCTGTGTCTCTGGCACGGGCGCCATGTGAGCCAGCCTGGCCAGGACGCGCAGCATGGCCCGCTTCTCAGCCAATAGGAGCGCATTACCGTGGCGCCATGCCTGGAGGCGGGGCCTAGCAGGACACGCCTACAGAGAGACAGACAGACAGACAGACAGACAGACAGACAGACACACAGACACACAGACAGACAGACAGACAGACAGACAGACAGACAGACACACAGACACACAGACAGACAGACAGACAGACAGACAGACAGAGAGCATGCGAGGTTGGCAGGTTTAATCAGGTCTAATCCTGTTCTTTAATAAATATAACATCAGAGTTATATTATATTATTACAGAGGATTGGACTGCGTGTCTAAAAACGGGAAAGAACTTTAAGCTGGGATTGGAAAGAAACACATACACACACACACACACACACACACACACACACACACACACACACACACACACACACACACACACACACACACACACACAGACAGGGAAATAACACTTCTCAACAAACCAAATGACAAAGAAACATTTTAACAGCAGGAAATAGAAAGGAATTTTAGCCAAAGTAGAAGTTAGAAAGGAAACAGCCAGTAGGAGGGACGCTACATGCAACCATGTGAGACAGCTGTCTGTCCGTCTGTCTGTCTGTCTGTCCGTCTGTCTGAACACGGGAGGAACAGGCTGCACGTCACTTCATGGTTCATGAAGTATGGACTGGTCTGTAGAAGTCACATCTAGGTTGGTATCACCAGAACATTTAGAAGTCAGGTCTATATGGTATGATCAGGTTTAATAGTCAGTCTATATATGGTATCATCATGTTTAGTTGACTTGCTCTTGATTGCTCCCTCTGAACTTCAAAGGGCATGTGAGCTGCTGTAATTGATTGAGCCATACAAGTGTCAATAGCTCGTTAGTCACTGAAAGCATCAAAGACTACAATCTGTTTGATGTAATAAGAGTGGAGGGGGGAATGTGTTTGAATACACACAGACTCGCCTGATTGGCTGAATGGTTTTGAACCAGGCCACCACCCACCACATGCCCCAAGCCTACAGCCCTGATTGGCTCGCCCTCTCTGAGGGCTGGTGGAAAAAGCTTTTTAATGTGAAGGGCCAGACTACACAACACCACCACTACCAACAGGGGGTGGTGTTGTGCAGTCTGGTTTATTAACCAGGCTAAGTGAGCAGGAGAGATCAGGGAGACACTGACCATAATATTCCCCTGGCGGCCATGTTTGAAATTTGCATTGAAAACTGTAAATACATTTCATTGACTGAATGGCAAGATGGCCGCTGTGTTAAACCAACCAATCACAGTTCTATAAGGAGATGACATCACAAATTAAACCAACCAATCACAGTTCTATAAGGAGATGACATCACAAATTAAACCAACCAATCAGAGTTCTATAAGGAGATGACATCACAAATTAAACCAACCAATCACAGTTCTATAAGGAGATGACATCACAAATTAAACCAACCAATCAGAGTTCTATGAGGAGATGACATCACAAATCAAACCAACCAATCACAGTTCTATAAGGAGATGACATCACAAATTAAACCAACCAATCAGAGTTCTATAAGGAGATGACATCACAAATTAAACCAACCAATCAGAGTTCTATGAGGAGATGACATCACAAATTAAACCAACCAATCAGAGTTCTATGAGGAGATGACATCACAAATTAAACCAACCAATCAGAGTTCTATGAGGAGATGACATCACAAATTAAACCAACCCATCAGAGTTCTATGAGGAGGAAATGACCACTAAAGTAAACCTGTATTTTTTGTGAACCTTTTTTGTTCAATGAGTTCGTCTGACGTTTTCTGTAACCTTTTCTGCGACCCCAAAAGTCAATTTTCTATGTGCTAAATGCTAATGTGCTAAATGCTAATGCTAAGACATAATTAATGGAGAGCAGAACTTTCTAGTGTAAATCCATGAATTACAGAACACGTTTTCCTTCTTCCTGTGGTGAAGCCAGCGGATTCCCTGTGACTCGCATCACTGCAGCCACACACAGTAGCTATGTGTGTGTGTGTGTGTGTGTGTGTGTGTGTGTGTGTGTGTGTGTGTGTGTGTGTGCGCGTGCGTGCGTGCGTGCGTGCGTGCGTGCGTGCGTGCGTGTGTGCGTGCGTGCGTGTGTGTGTGTGTGTGTGTACACACATGCTTGTGTCTTTTGAGGTGAGGTGACAGGCAGGTGTCAATCAACATAGCAGACCACTCCCCCTGGCCCCCTCCCCCTGCCCCCCCCCATAACCATATAGTACCAGATGCCCTGGTGCAGTTTGTCCAGAGTGTGACATTCACTGACCTTTAGATCCTCTTCCATGTCCGACACTTTCTTCTCAAGAAACGTTTTTTCCTGAGAAAACATAAAGCAGGGTTAGGCAGTCTCTGGCACGGTGCCAACCCTGGCACAGGGCAGAGTGATCACTGGCACCCTGGCACAAGAAGTGAGAGAGAGAATATTTATTTATTTTAAAATCAAATATATATTTTTAAATTGGTCGATTAAAGGACAACTTTAAGGGTTCATATTTTAGATGGTCATTAGAGAAAAGAAAAGATGAGTGTTAAAATGTTTTCATTTACTTCTTTCTATCGTTTTAGTGATTTGCATGCGTGCCCCCAACCTGGGGGCACGCATGCAATGGAGTAATGGCAGGGGTATGCAGCTGCCATACCCTGGGTCCAGGGGGGGAAATAAAAGTTACTTTAAATATAAATCCATGAATGTCTCTTTGTCTATCTGTGCTGGTTATTATGTTGTTAAATTACAGTAAAATAACTACAAATGCAAAATGTAACAAAATGGTCACTTTAACACGGTATTATAATTATATTCTCCCCATCTTGACAGAATGGTATATTCCCACGTTCTGCAGGTCAGCTGCACAGGTGCAATGCATTATTGTTAAATGTGGCACGTTTACTAACATGCCAAGTTTAGCTGCACTTGAACAACCGTTCCACGTTGCCATATCCAGCCCAAGAAACTGTAGAAACCTGTGTAAAAAAACGGACTAAACTAGTTTTTTAGCGCGAGGCGTTGTGAGCATGTAGATCTGCTATTTTCACAATAGAACCGAGTTATAAAACATGTAATGCCTCTTTTCCATGAGGACTCCCATCTTTGCCATACCCTAGCTTTTGCTGAAGTGACGCCCCTGGTGAAGGTGAAGTAAAAAGTGAAATATTTCCGTGACATCATAGTAACGTACCTTCCTCTCTGTGTGGTGAAGATGAAGTAAAAAGTGAAATATTTCCGTGACATCATAGTAACGTACCTTCCTCTCCGCCTCCTGACTGCTGCATGGCTCTGACATCCTGTCTGCTCTCTAAAGGTCAGAGGTTAAAACGCTGACGTTATTAAAAATGACATCTAAAGAATATCTTTGTTTTAGGCTGTCCTATTGATTATTCACGCCATGGAGACTTGAGTTCAATAATAGATTTGTCTTTGTATTTGTCGCATTCCTAAGACGGATGTATTAAATTTACCCCCATTGATTCTGGATGGGGACCAATGCATGGCACTGGATGGGGAAACCATCAGGGTAAATTTACTATAATCACATTTTTGTCTTAGGAATGCGACAAATACAAAGACATATATATATATATATATATATATATATATATGTTACAGTACGTTTGGGTAACTCAGTACGTTCATTGTAAGAGCGCTTGTTTTGTCGTTCACCACACACCAATCACCACCAGATGGCGACGACAGCCATTCACTAGTGAAGGCGCTGACGTCACTCGTTTGCGACTCTCTTTCTTTATTTACTAGCCTAGCTCAGCAGTGTTTAGCCATTAGCCATTAGCCATTAGCCATTAGCCATTAGCTCCATTGTAGTCACTTGGACAGGGCGTTTATCGTGGGCTTGCCCAGGCCTTACGGCCTGGGCATAAATATAACGATTGCATTCACCACGGCTTCGTAACTCGCGCGGCGCTCCGCCTTCCGCCTTCCGCTGGCCTTCGCGCCGCTTGCAATGTCGTGGACAATCGAGCGGCTCCGCCTGGAGGACGTTGTTGTGGCGACCGCTTGTTCCGCCCCGTGCCGCACGGCGAGTGCTCCGTTTCTCGACCGTACTGTTTCTCTAACAAACCGTGACATATATATATTATTGAACTCAAGTCTCCATGGCGTGAGTAATCAATAGAATCAATAGAAATGTTTGGAGTGAACTACTCCTCTAAAGGTCAATTGATGTGATCAATCAATGTAAAATCGATGCGTCTCCGCCAGGCCGGGTTGCTTACCCACGGAACGCTAATGTTGGAACCCAACAGTCTGGAGCAACGGAAGTCTGATCATCAGTAGGAAGTGATGCATCATCCGCTCCCTTGGTGCAGTAGCAGTAACAAGTCCTACTGGAAGCTTTATGTCTTCTTTCAATAAATCAATATGTTACTTCGTCTTTCTCTGGTGTTGCTGGTGTTACTCCATGATGTTTTCAAATGTTTTCTTAAACTATACACACATCACAAGAATATGTTGCTATAATGACTGTGTCTGTGCTAGTGTGTTTCTGTTATGTTTCCAATGGGACTACAGTTCATTATAATGACTCTGTATGTGCTAGTGTGTTTCTGTTATGTTTCCAATGGGACTACAGTTCATTATAATGACTCTGTCTGTGCTAGTGTGTTTCTGTTATGTTTCCAATGGGACTACAGTTCATTATAATGACTGTGTCTGTGCTAGTGTGCTTCTGTTATGTTTCCAATGGGACTACAGTTCACTATAATGACTCTGTCTGTGCTAGTGTGTTTCTGTTATGTTTCCAATGGGACTACAGTTCATTATAATGACTCTGTATGTGCTAGTGTGCTTATGTTATGTTTCCAATGGGACTACAGTTCATTATAATGACTCTGTATGTGCTAGTGTGCTTCTGTTATGTTTCCAATGGGACTACAGTTCATTATAATGACTCTGTCTGTGCTAGTGTGTTTCTGTTATGTTTCCAATGGGACTACAGTTCATTATAATGACTGTGTCTGTGCTAGTGTGCTTCTGTTATGTTTCCAATGGGACTACTACAGTTCACTATAATGACTCTGTCTGTGCTAGTGTGTTTCTGTTATGTTTCCAATGGGACTACAGTTCATTATAATGACTCTGTATGTGCTAGTGTGCTTCTGTTATGTTTCCAATGGGACTACAGTTCATTATAATGACTCTGTATGTGCTAGTGTGCTTCTGTTATGTTTCCAATGGGACTACAGTTCATTAGAATGACTCTGTCTGTGCTAGTGTGTTTCTGTTACAGTTCCGTGCAGCAGTGACTACTGCTGTTACTGGCCTTTCAGGAGGTGTGGTTCCAGACTCTATATAACATTCAGGAGGTGTAGTTCCAGACTCTATATAACATTCAGGAGGTGTAGTTCCAGACTCTATATAACATTCAGGAGGTGTAGTTCCAGACTCTATATAACATTCAGGAGGTGTAGTTCCAGACTCTATATAACATTCAGGAGGTGTAGTTCCAGACTCTATATAACATTCAGGAGGTGTAGTTCCAGACTCTATATAACAGGGGTATTCAACTAAATTGTCCAGGGGGCCACATTGACAGAAACCCAAGGGGCCGGGGGCCGCACCAACGTACCCCCCCCCCCCCCCCCCAGCTATTGTACACTTGAAACAACGGGCACGACCATATTTTCACTACTACATTTTCACAAACAACCACATTTTCATCTAACTACATTGCAAAGCATAATACTTTTCAAGTAGAATACTTTTCATGTTAATGTGCTTAATTTCTGTTCAACAAGTTGACAACTGTAAACATGCTTTCTTGTTTAAAACCTAGTGCTAATTAACTACATCACACTAGTGATGGCCAACCTGGCTTTGATGGTATCTTAGAGTAGATGTCGACCTTATTGACAGTGCACACACAATTGCCTTCTCTGATGCTTTAACGATGCTCAACGAGGATCAGGTGGGTCGCAGACACACACACTCCACTCTGCTGCAGTGCTCTGACTGGAGTCACTTCACTTGATTTGATGGAATATAGGGATTACTGTGATTATGGTAAGATGAAGCTCACGTTTCATACCGCGCAAACCATACTTATAACGTTCATTAGCCTCCACAAAAAAACAATTTCGTTTTTTTTTTTTTTTCAAATCTTTTATTTATTTTTTATTTTTTTTCAAAGTTGCTCTAAGGGCCACAAGGAAGGTCCCCGCGGGCCGCATTTGGCCCGCGGGACGCCAGTTGAATACCCATGCTATATAACATTCAGGAGGTGTAGTTCCAGACTCTATATAACATTCAGGAGGTGTAATTCCAGACTCTATATAACATTCAGGAGGTGTAGTTCCAGACTCTATATAACATTCAGGAGGTGTAGTTCCAGACTCTATATAACATTCAGGAGGTGTAGTTCCAGACTCTATATAACATTCAGGAGGTGTAGTTCCAGACTCTATATAGCATTCAGGAGGTGTAGTTCCAGACTCTATATAACATTCAGGAGGTGTAGTTCCAGACTCTATATAACATTCAGGAGGTGAGTTCCAGACTCTATATAACATTCAGGAGGTGTAGTTCCAGACTCTATATAACATTCAGGAGGTGTAGTTCCAGACTCTATATAACATATATAGCATTCCGAGATTGTGAAATAGTTGTCTGGCTATGCAAGACTAATGTCACACTGACCTGTGTGACCTTTGGATGTCATAATGATGATGTCATCATGGTGATGTCACACTGACCTTTGTGACCTTGTGATGTCCATCGTAATGATGTCACTTGAATCTGCTCCTCAAGGAAGGCGGTCGCTTTTTTCCTTCTCTCCCTACCTCTATCTGCTCTCCCTCCCTCGTGACCGCCCGAAATTGTTGCGCAGGTTCTCCAAGATAGCGCCGTCTAGAGCTTAGATCGGGCCTAAAAAAATGAGCCCGGCCCAACCCACCCCACAGAACGGCAGCCCGAGCCCGGCCCAAAGCCCGATACATAATTGACAATTGGAGACCGACACAGCCCGCAGCCCGACATTATAAACAAGCTTAATTGCTGCAGCAGCCTTTTTTCTCATATGGTGATTTGTAGAACAGAGTCCTTTTCCAACTGTCTTTATATAGACCTATATAAGACATTGTAGCAAGTACCATGCTAATTATGGAACAAATAAACATCGGAGCCTAATTCTTCAATCAATCAAAAAGCCTTGCTGGAAAACACAGCTGACGGCCGCCGCTAAATCAGACAGCAGGCGCACAGGCTATTATAGCTACAACGTTCACACAACGTCTATTATGATTATTAGGATACAAAAAGTGTCTGTGGACTGTTTCAACGATGTCCTCCGCTCTGCTCTGCTCGACCAGCGCTGGCAGCGCATGCATGCACTGCACACGCCACAGCAGCGAGCAGCCAGCCACACGCACACACACAGCGCACGCACACACACTCACGCTCAACTGTCAAGTTGCGAAACAGCGCAGCGGTGCAGCCATAGAGTCATGAGCGCGCAGTTTACACAGTCACAGAGACATCATGATACTGCGCTGCGCTTGCCTACCGGATTATAAAAGCCAGACCCGACCCATAGCCCGTCATATACATGGAAATTTGAGCCCGGCCCAGCCCGCGCCGCGCCGACCCGTCGGGTCCCGTCGGGCTCGGGCTGAATTTCTAAGCTCTAGCGCCGTCCATGGCAGCTGTGGTGACTACGTGTTGCGTTCTGTCGGTGTTTTTGTGTTTGTTGTTTTTGTTTTTGTTTATGTTATATGTGAAAAAATTGATTTGAATGCAAAAATGTAGTATGCCAAAGCAAATTCCTATGTGTATTACACAATGGTTAATAAAGAAATCTGAATCTGAATCTGAATCTGAGTCACACTGACCTGTGTGACCTTGTGATGTCATAATGATGTCATCATGGTGATGTCACACTGACCTTTGTGACCTTGTGATGTCCATCATTGCGACCGTCAGGTCGCAGTTTAGTATCAAAACCTCCACCGGCCGTCCGTCCGTCCGTCGGTCACACGTCACACGTCACACCTTTGCCCTGCTCATATCTCCGTATCAGTATGACATCACACTGCTTGGTGTGTGCCGTCAGGGTCATTTGTGTACGGTGTGATGTCATACTGATGTCAGCAATGTGATGTCATACTGATGTCAGCAGCTATGTCTCTATATATGGAGTTATATGTTGTTCGTGTCCAAATATGGGGCTTGTGAGGTCAGACTTAGTGAGATTTGTCGGTTATCTCCATATATGGAGGGAGAACCAGCTTATGAGCCGATGAGTTGTGTCAGAGTCGAGATCCTGCTTGCATCTAATCTGTCGGTAGATAATGCCGGTCTTATATAAGGTTCATTTGTGTACGGTGTGATGTCATACTGATGTCAGCAGTGTGATGTCATACTGATGTCAGCAGCTATGTCTCTATATATGGAGTTATATGTTGTTCGTGTCCAAATATGGGGCTTGTGAGGTCAGACTTAGTGAGATTCGTCGGTTATCTCCATATATGGAGCCATGGAGGGATGTGTTGGTTATCTCCATATCTGGAGATTCAACCTTCAACGATTTTGACATCTTGTTACTAATCTGTCGGTAGATAATGCCAGTCTTATATAAGGGTCATTTGTGTACGGTGTGATGTCATACTGATGTCAGCAGTGTGACAGGAGATAAGCGACCAACGGTCGCTTATCTCCCGATTAGGGAGTCTTACTGGTAATGATGTCATACTGACCTGTGTGACCTTGTCCAGCTGGCTGCATATCTCCATCACTTCCTGTTTGCTGTCCTGGAGTCTGACCTTCAACTGACCGTTCTGCTGGAGCGCCTCCTCGTACAGCTGTCAATCAATCAATCAATCAATCCATCCATCCATCCATCCATCCATCCATCCATCCATCAATCCATCAATCCATCAATCCATCAATCAAGTATAATTACCAGTAGAGAGAAGCGAGGTTGCGCTGAAACAACAAGACTGACACAATATGTCCATAAATGGGCATTCCCAGATATGGGATTAATATTGATGACATCAGGGATCACCATATATGGGCATAAAAGGGCCATATATGGAGTGTGACATGAGGCGTGCTGCACGTACATGATCTGCAGGTTTTCATACTAAATGTGACCTACGGTCACAATTAATATCAAATATCTCTATGATATTAATATGAATAATTAATATCATAACATTAATAATGTACCTTCCTGTAGTCTGGACCGTCCAGTCGGTCCCTGGTCGTCAGTCTGGTTTCTCTACGATGAGAGCTTCTTCTTCCTAACAACCAATCAGAGCTGCTTCTCCCTAACAGCCAATCAGAGCTGCTGTCTGCTGAGCTGGAGTCACAGCTGGGGAGAGGAGAAACATCTGGATGTGAATGATCTGAAGAGAGGAGAGCATCCTAAACATCTGGATGTGAATGATCTGAAGAATGATCCTAAGGAGCATCCTAATGAACTGATACACCTGGAGTAATACGGGAGCGTGTCGATATTTCTACATGTCATCTTTTCGACAACCAAACCAAACCAAACCCAAACCCTAACCTCCGTGCGGTGAGAGCTAACCTGCTGACGCTCCGTTGTGGAAATGTTGTGCTGTCGAAACAGCGAGACTTTCCAGAATAATACATAATACTGTTCAACCTGAAGTACATTTTTATGTACTTTTAGTCACGGTTCTTTGAATACATTTCCATTTAGTTTTAGTACAGGATTTTCCCCCCCTATTTTAATCCCAAGATTTTGTAACCCATTTCTCACTCTGTATCAATTATCTATTGTTTATTATCTATTAATCCTGGGCTCTGCTCTCCCTCTGCCAACCTGGGGAGAGCAACGGACTTCCTTCTAAGCATGAGGAGTCCAAGTTGCTTCCTATCACCTGACAGGGGGGAGTTTGTTATGTTATTCCATCCAGTTCCTTTCCCCTCCATCAGGCGCCCCGGCTGGCCAGGGGGAGGCAGTATAGAGACCAGGATTTCTGCATGTTTTTTGTGAGGGTATACCCTTGGAGACACAGGGAGAACATGCAAACTCCACACAGAAAGGCCCTTTCACCAACCCCACCTAGGGTGTGGGCACTGATGACGCTGAGGAGAGAACACGGCCCCAGCGCCCACGCGTCCCCCGGTGGGAATCGAACCCAGGACCTTCTAGCTGTGAGGAGACAGCGCTAAAGGCGAGCCTCCTTAATGACCTGATCCATACTGATCAACCTGAACAGAAGCCAGGAGAACATCAATGTTCTGAACCATTTAATGATCTGATCCATACTGATCAACCTGAACAGGAGAACATCAATGTTCTGAACCATTTAATGATCTGGTCCATACTGATCAACCTGAACAGAACAGGAGAACATCAATGTTCTGAACCATTTAATGATCTGGTCCATACTGATCAACCTGAACAGGAGAACATCAATGTTCTGAACCATTTAATGATCTGGTCCATACTGATCAACCTGAACAGGAGAACATCAATGTTCTGAACCATTTAATGATCTGATCCATACTGATCAGGAGAACATCAATGTTCTGAACCATTTAATGATCTGATCCATACTGATCAACCTGAACAGAGCCAGGAGAACATCAATGTTCTGAACCATTTAATGATCTGATCCATACTGATCAGGAGAACATCAATGTTCTGAACCATTTAATGATCTGATCATATAATGATCAACCTGAACAGATCAGGAGAACATCAATGTTCTGAACCATTTAATGATCTGATCCATACTGATCAACCTGAACAGAGCAGGAGAACATCAATGTTCTGAACTATTTCTGTGTCATTTTAGTCATAGTTCTTTGACTAAATTCCATTTAGTTTTAGTCACATTTTAGACAGATGATTTAGTCGACTAAAATGTATGTTTGACTGGCCCTGAAGGGTTTCTCAACTACATTTATATACTTATTTAATATAAATATGGAATTTACATTTATATACATATATAAATATGTGTATGGAATTTACATTTATACATATTTAATATAAATATGTGTATGGAATTACATTTATACATATTTAATATAAATATGTGTATGGAATCTACATTTATACATATTTATGGAGAGTTACTGTACAGGAAATGTAAAATAACAATAATCTGTGTTCCAATGAATCCAGTGTAGTTTTATTTATGATTTATTATGTATTCATAATCTCTTGTTAATACTGTTCATTGATGCATATTTAATTATTTATGTTATTTAACCCAGTGGCAAATGTGCCTGCAGTTACACATACACTCCACTGTGTGGCACTGTCGCTTTAGCCAGAGGCAGTTCTTTGTAAAGCCCACTGTGTGTCTGTCACTTTAAGAGGTCCACCTGTGTGGGAGTCAAAGGTCACACAGTAGAGTCTGGGAAGTCTTGAATGAAAACAAACAACCTGTGAGGATTCAATATACTATATTCACTGTAGTGTAGGCCTACTTTATAGCTAGCCGCAAATTGCAACACTAGATTTTATTTTAATCGGATGAATCTAGGGTTGCAATACCTCCCATAGGCAGCCAATGCATCAAAACAGTTTTTTGCTTTCTGATTGTATTAAACTTCGTCAAACTCACCAATATTGTGGCTCTATGGAAAGCTTGGAATTTACTCTTGCTATCTGCAAAGTGTTTGTTTCTGAAAAATCCACCGTATAAATGGTAGGAGCTACTTTCTATCAAGCAATTGGCTTCAGGTGATTATTTTTTCTAAGTGCTGGAGTTTGGAAGCGCTTGTGGGAAGTCACTCAGCGGTCCTGTGATCACCTGGTTCTAAATGTCACATAATGCAGGAGGCAGCGGGACGCAACGTAAAAGAAGACGAGCGTTCAACACTTAGAAAATAAACCTTGTCTGCTCGGATTTCTTGACAGAAAAGAAATCATAACAATTCGACGGTGGATTTTTCAGAAACAATCACTTTGCAAATAGCAAGAGTAAATTCCAAGCTTTCCATAGAGCCACAATATTGGTGAGTTTGAAGTCGTTTAATACAATCAGAGAGCAAAAAACTGTTTTGATGCATTGGCTGCCTATGGGAGGTATTGCAACCCTAGATTCATCCGATTAAAATAAAATCTAGTGTTGCAATTTGCGGCTACTTTATAGCCTACTCTATACTCTATAGCCTACTCATATACTGATATGGAGGATTCACTGAAACAAAATACCAGGAGATTCTCTGCAGAGATCATGTTAGTAAAGATGCTGTACTGTCATGGTGATGTGGAGGATTCTATGAAGAGATCATGTTGGTAAAGATGCTGTACTGTCATGGTGATGTGGAGGATTCTATGAAGAGATCATGTTAGTAAAGATGCTGTACTGTCATGGTGATGTGGAGGATTCTATGAAGAGATCATGTTGGTAAAGATGCTGTACTGTCATGGTGATGTGGAGGATTCTATGAAGAGATTATACAGGTAAAAAATGCTATGCTTTAATGGTACATTTTCAGATACACATTTTTGATGCAGTCTTGAGCAGTGGTTCTCAACCTGTGGGTCAGGACCCCCAGGGGGTCCCCAAATTATTGGATGATGATTAACTTATTGTGCAACATTGTTTTCTCTCTCAACAGTAAACAAACCAACATAAAGTTTAAGTGTATAGAGGGTGGGGGGGGGGGGGGGGGGGGGGGGGTATTTACACTTGTTTAGAGGTGGGAGTGGGACTTTGAATGTATTTCTGTTTAACATATTAGTGTAATGTAAGGAAATGGCAGGTTTGTTCTTAGCCGCAAATTGCAACACTATATATTTTTTTAATCTGATGAATCTACTGTTGCAATACCTCCCATAGGGATTCAATGCATCAAAATGTTGTTTTTATTTTTTGCAATCTGATTGTATTTAACAACATCAAACTCACCAATATTGTGGAAAGCTTGAATTGTGCTCTTGCTATCTGCAAAGTGTTTGTGTCAGATAAATCCAACGTAGACATGTTATGAGCTACTTTTATCAAGAAATTCCGTTCACGTGCTCATTTTGTCTAAGTATTAGGGTTTGGAAGCGCTCGTGGGAAGTCACTCAGCGGTCCTGTGACCACCTGGTTCTAAATGTCACATAATGCAGGAGGCAGAGAGACGTTGCGTTATAGAAGACGAGCGCTTCCAAAGTTTCAACACTTAGAAGAATAAAAACATGCCTGCTTGGATTTCTTGACAGAAAGTAGCTCATAACATGTCTATGGTGGATTTATTGCAACCGTCAGGTCGCAGTTACTATCAAGACCTTCACCGGCTGTCAGTCTGTCTGTTCGTCACACATCACATCACACCTTTGCCCTACTCATATCTCTGCCACCGTTGCCCCTATCCATGCCAAACTTTGCACACACACTCCTTGGATGGCAAATCACAACCTCACATCTCACATTCTAGCGCCACCATCAGGCAGATTTTTGCAAAACACATTTTTGGACACTGCTCCTACAGATGTTGCCCTAAAATCACACAAAGCGGTACACAGTATCTCTACAGTCATGTCATCAACATGGATCTGTCCCATTTCCCATATTCCCTCCTGATTGGCTCCTGATTAGGGAGTCTTACTGGTCTGAAACAAACACTTTGCAGATGGAAAGAGGATTCAAGCTTTCCACAGAGCCGCAATATTGAGTTTGATGTTGTTTAAAGGACAACTTTGTTTTTTTACAACAAGGGTTCATATTTTAGATTGTAATTAGAGAAAAGAAAAAGTGAGTGTTAAAATGTTTTCATTTGCTTCGTTCTATTTTTTTATCGTGTTTACCGTGCTAAAATGTGGGGCATGCGTACACATGGGGGCATGCGTACAAGTGGCTAAATATGTCTTTTTAGACACAATAAGCCAGCAGTTTCTTTATTGCTATTTACAGTAACACTTCTAGCCCCCATAAGTCACATCCAACCATGAAAGGTTGCGTTGTATCTTGGGAATGGGCTTATTCTGTGTAAAATGAAAGAAGTAAATGAAATAGTTTTAACACTCATATTTTATATTCTTTAATTACAATCTAAAATATGAACCCTTGTTGTAAAAAACTAAAGTTGTCCTTTAAAACAATCAGATAGCAAAAAGAAAAACAAAAAACAAAAAACAAATTGAAGCATTGAATCCATATGGGAGGTATTGCAATCCTAGATTCATCAGATTAAACATCTAGTGTTGCAATTTGCAGCTAGTTTGTTCTCACAGCAGATGTTTTACTGATAATGATTCATGTTTTTTCTCAGTGGAGAAGAGGTGAAGCTGATAAAGAGGACCAGAGTGTGTTCAGACATCCTACATGGTGAGTTTATAAAGAGGACCAGAGTGTGTTCAGACATCCTACATGGTGAGTTTATAAAGAGGACCAGAGTGTGTTCAGTCATCCTACATGGTGAGTTTATAAAGAGGACCAGAGTGTGTTCAGACATCCTACATGGTGAGTTTATAAAGAGGACCAGAGTGTGTTCAGTCATCCTACATGGTGAGTTTATAAAGAGGACCAGAGTGTGTTCAGACATCCTGCATGGTGAGTTTATAAAGAGGACCAGAGTGTGTTCAGACATCCTACATGGTGAGTTTATAAAGAGGACCAGAGTGTGTTCAGTCATCCTACATGGGTGAGTTTATAAAGAGGACCAGAGTGTGTTCAGACATCCTACATGGGTGAGTTTATAAAGAGGACCAGAGTGTGTTCAGACATCCTACATGGTGAGTTTTAAACTTAACTCACACATTTAATGTCATTTACTTTTGCTTTATTGTAAGTTTGGGAATATCCAGTGATGTCAGTTCAGCAAAAGCTAAGGTATGGCAACATGACTGCTGTCATGTTGCCATACCTTAGTAACAGGCATGATGATGATGATGATGATGATGATGATTAATATCATTAAATATTATTATTTTACCACAGGCGCACATATACAACTGTCTGCCACACTGAAAACATGTGCCGCTGCTACTAATTAACAATAATAATAGGCCTACATTACACCTGTGCTGACCTACTGAACCTGAGAATAAACCATTTGTCAAAACAGGGGGGATAAAAGTGCTGTGGTGGAGAATATAATACCTGGTGAAAGCTTGTAGAAAGTTGAAACAATGACATGCGAAAAAGATTTTTCTGGAAAATACTCACCGTGATGCTCTGTCATGCTGAAAGACACAAATAAACCCAGTTAGTCAGAAATCATAAACACAGAATCTCTCTCTCTCTCTAAGGAATGCACCTCTCCTCTCCTCTCCTCTCCTCTCCTCTCCTCTCCTCTCCTCTTCTCTCCTCTCCTCCATTGTTAGATAGCATGTTGTTTATTGTGATGCTAGGTTCATAGTTTACTAACAACGAGCATCGATAAATCACTGCATTGTAAACAGTAATAAATCACTACATTGTAAACAGTAATAAATCACTACATTGTAAACAGTAATAAATCACTACATTGTAAACAGTAATAAATCACTACATTGTAAACAGTAATAAATCACTACATTGTAAACAGCCTTCAAACCAGACTTCATACCTGTGAGGTTTTGTAGCTCTGATGTTGTAGTTTGGTGTCAAAGGTCATTTGAGCAGTGGCTCCACCAATAGGATTGTGGTTTTCATCTCTCCATTCATCAAGTGACTGGACTGTGAAATGATGTGACAGTTATGTTAATTATGAAGTCACAGTCATGTTAATTGAAAAATGTAGTTGCAAATTTTCGCTTAAAAAAATCCACATATTCAAATTTTCGCTTAAAAAAATCCACATATTCAAAGCCCCCTCACCTCCTTGGGCCCTGGTAACTCAGTCCCACTACCCTCCCCTGTGTGCCAGTGTGACAGTGTGCCAGTGCCCCCCACCCTCCCCTGTGCCAGTGTACCCTGAGTTAGGCCTGACTGACAAGCCAAAACATCTTTTATACTGACCTCTGCTGGTGAGACTGCAGCGGTGCGGCCGAACGGAGAGTTGACTGGCTTTGACATTTCCTTCCTTAACAGTTCAACGAATCAGAGATCAAACCAATGAAATCACTGAGTTGAACAGGAAATGTATTTAAATCAATGAAATCACTGAGTTGAACAGGAAATGTATTTAAACAAGGACATGTCACTTTTCCTTTATGAATAAAAAAAAGAAAATCACAATTATTGCATAATCGCCTCATCGCAATTATCTGACATAATCGCAATTATTTTTCATATTCGTCATAATCATTTCCATGATGAAAAATGGTTAATATACATTTTTTTAAAGTAAAAACTAGTGGAAATAGCAGATCAGCTATTTCCACTATCAATGATCTTTTTTAGTATAAAGTATAAAGTTGTCAAATATGTCAGTAATTTCTTTGTATATTTAGGTTATGTGTCATATCTGCCATGTGTAATTTCAAAGCCTAAAAGCCAAACAAAAATTTAATTGTCAACGACAAAAACACAATTAAATCGTTAATCGCAAATTATTTTTGAGTGACAATTAATAATCATGTAAAATGTCATAACCGTGACAGCCCTGTGCAGGAGCAACGCAGGCTGCTGACACAACACAATGGAGCCGCCGTAGCAGAACCACCACAACACAATGGAGCCGCCGTAGCAGAACCACCACAACACAATGGAGCCGCCGTAGCAGAACCACCACAACACAATGGAGCCGCCGTAGCAGAACCACCACAACACAATGGAGCCGCCGTAGCAGAACCACCACAACACAATGGAGCCGCCGTAGCAGAACCACTGGCTAAAGAAAAACAAATTAAGAAAAAGCTCAAAAGTTCTCTATGAAGAGAATTCTCCTTTTGCACAAAGTAGTGCATTGCAAGATAGAGGGCGCCAGATCCCTTTGAGTCACACCCTACCACTACTTCCTGTTCATCCACAGAGCATTGATTCTAGTTGTTTTCTCCATTAGATTAAAGTGCTTTCTTTTCACTTTTTTCAACTTTTATTACTTGTCAAAATACATTTTATTTGTCTGTCTCATCTTTTTACCATCCCAAGTAATACAAGTTGAAAAAGGTGAAAAGAAATGTAATGGAGAAAACGACTAGAATCAATGCTCTGTGGATGAACAGGAAGTAGTGGTAGGGTGTGACTAAAATGGATCTGGCGCCCTCTATATTGCAATGCACTACTTTGTGTGTTTTTCAATCTCTCTCTTTTCTTCCCAACCTTCCACAGCCCTGCTCAGGATGTCCAGACTAATGAAATATAAACATGCTGTTGTGATTTGCGGTGCAATTTGTATGAAAAATTCATACTGTTGTGTGACGTGAGTATATTTTATTAATTTGCGATACTAATCTCATTGTTTCACAACAGCGCATGGCGGTAGGCTATGAAAGGGTTGCAGTACGAACATTTATTTATTTACTGATAATATTTAAATTTGTTAGAATAACCTATTTTATCAGCAACATGTACATCCAGTGTGAGCTGTCTCACCTCATCCAGTGATGTTGTCCTCAGACAGGCGGTCCCGCTGTCTGTCTGTCTACTCTCTGTCTGTCTTTCTGGACAGACAGACAGGCTGCAGGCGCTGTGAGCTTCTTTCAACTCTGCCAGAGTCACTCCCTGTACAGGAGAATAAATATATATATACTGTGTGTGTGTGTGTGTGTGTGTGTGTGTGTGTGTGTGTGTGTGTGTGTGTGTGTGTGTGTGTGTGTGTGTGTGTGTGTGTGTGTGTGTGTGTGTGTGTGTGTGTGTGCGTGCGTGCGTGTGTGTGTGTGTGTGTGTGTGAATAAATATATATATACTGTGTGTGTGTGTGTGTGTGTGTGTGTGTGTGTGTGTGTGTGTGTGTGTGTGTGTGTACACACTCCCTGTACAGGTGGTGACTTAATAATAATGACTAGAAAGATGCAATTTGAAATTGCAAGTGTGGTTTCTGATGTGTCACTGATTCTACAGTAAGCTAACTGTCATGTGAAGCTCCACCAATTGATTTCCTATTGATTCCCATTCCCATTGTTTCCATCAATTTCCAATGGCAGCAGAAAAGTTTATCGCATTCATTCCGCTCCCCCATTGAATTCCAATTGCACTTTTCCCCCATTGAATCAAGGAAGATAAGGAAGGATGTGCCATGTTTGGCCATGAAGCTCACCATGGGTGCCAGAACTCACATCGGAAGTGCGATAAAATACATGTCAGTGAAGCCACCGCAGTTTTCCCAATGACCCTGAGCGCAACGGTGGGGGCCAATGGGCAATAGGCTTCCCACACTCCCCCGCCCCCACCGTTGCGCTCAGGGCCGTGGTCGCATCAGTGAATGGAGCCGGCTAGATCAGCTCATGAACAAACCTGGAACAAAAACTATTTATGAACGACTGAGACCTTTGTCAATGAAATAATAACAATAACAGTAAATAATAACCGTTTCTGTCTCCGAAGTATCGCGAGATTTGGTTCACAGATAGGAAACGGTGGATAGTCTCGCGATACTTGGCACGTTTAGAAACATACTTTTTGCTCTTTAGATACTGCCTCCTCAGTCTTCCACCGAACTTCCGGCTGCAGTTTGGCACCCATGGTGCGACCAATCTGCCGGTTGGGATTGCGAGATAGCGAAAGGGGCATGGATGTCTTTACCTCCTATTTACCTTGCATTGAATTCCAATTGCACTTTTCCCCCATTGAATTCCAATTGCACTTTTCTCCCATTGAATTCCAATTGCACTTTTCTCCCATTGAATTCCAATTGCACTCTTCTCCCATTGAATTCCAATTGCACTTTTCTCCCATTGAATTCCAATTGCACTTTTCCCCCTTGAATTCCAATTGCACTTTTCTCCCATTGAATTCCAATTGCACTTTTCCCCCATTGAATTCCAATTGCACTTTTCCCCCATTGAATTCCAATTGCACTTTTCCCCCATTGAATTCCAATTGCACTTTTCTCCCATTGAATTCCAATTGCACTTTTCTCCCATTGAATTCCAATTGCACTTTTCTCCCATTGAATTCCACTTGCATCTCAACTGCAATCAGAATCAGTGAAATCACTTTCCATCAATTTCCAATGGCAGCGGAAAAGTTTATCCGGAATAAAGTTTCCCCAGAACTATAGTGTGTCGCCCTTCGGGCAACCACACTAACTAGACTGCACTTTGTCTGACATGTTCATCTTAGACTAGGGTCCAAATACACAAATAGATACGTCACACACAACATCACAGAATGCAGTACTTGCTCACTCTTCTGGCACAAGTAATAACTAGAAGTTCATCTAGATATCAGCTATGTTGCAGCAGTGATCCAACTGATATGGCCATATATGGAGATCTGAATCTGTCAGTCCTTTCACACTGTTGGAGAAACATTATTTAGCAAAGGCTACTGTGAATTTACATGTGGAACTGGGTAAGGATCATGATGTAGTGTGTATATATAAGGAGAAGGATAATGATGTAGTGTGTATATATAAGGGTAAGGATAATGATGTGTGTATACAGTATATAAGGGTAAGGATAATGATGTAGTGTGTATACAGTATATAAGGGTAAGGATAATGATGTGTGTATACAGTATATAAGGGTAAGGATAATGATGTAGTGTGTATACATAAGGGTAAGGATAGTGATGTAGTGTGTATACATAAGGGTAAGGATAATGATGTTGTGTGTATACAGTATATAAGGGTAAGGATAATGCTGTAGTGTGTATATATATAAGAGTAAGGATAATGATGTAGTGTGTATACATAAGGGTAAGGATAATGATGTTGTGTGTATACAGTATATAAGGGTAAGGATAATGATGTAGTGTGTATACATAAGGGTAAGGATAATGATGGTGTGTGTATACAGTATATAAGGGTAAGGATAATGATGTAGTGTGTATATATATAAGGGTAAGGATAATGATGTAGTGTGTATATATAAGGGTAAGGATAATGATGTAGTGTGTATATATATAAAATTACTAGCTCAACATGATCTACCCACCAAAATGTTTTAGCTGAGGGCCTGAGGGGGCTTTGGAATAGCAGCACTGGCGATACATTTTAGACAAACACACTTAGGGGGAAATAAATGGGAAATACTGGGGGAAATGTCTTCATCCCATTCTGTATTGAAGTGGTAGGTTTTGGGGTTCTTTGTAATGCTACTGACTCTTGAACAAAGTATTGCATTGGAGGTTTGCCTACTTTAGAAGCCATGAAGGAAGCTGACAAGCCCTTCTTGATGTCATATTGACATATTCTTTTTATATTTTAATGATATATTTTAGAGGCATGTCATGTGGTCTACCTGCACACCCTTGGTGATCTACTGGTAGATCATGATCTACCTTTTGGGCACCGCTGGTATACAGTATATGAGGGTAAGGTTGTACCTGTGTTGATCTATAAGGGTAAGGTGTATATACAGTATATGAGGGTAAGGTATATAAGGGTAAGGTATATAAGGATAAGGTATATACGGGTAAGGTGTATTAGTCCGGGAAAACAACTTTGATTTTTGGCTGAACGTAGTTTTGTCGGTAAAAGTTTTTTTCTCAACTGATTCTTGTAGCTTGGGGTCACCTCTTAAGGATTCAAGAGGATGACCAGTGATATCCATTGAGCATTTTTTATTATTAACCCCTTAATGCCTGACTCCCATTGTCTTTCTATACAGGAGGAAAATACCCAGAAAAAGATTATTTTTCGGGGTATTAAAGGAGGATCTGAGGGGTCTAACTAGGGGTTTGTCATGATGCTGAATCCATTGCAGGCATTTGTTTTGCACAAAAAACATTCCGTGGGCTAGAAATAGCCTCAGAAAACAATACACGTATGGGTGAGTATTCATGTTAGTCGGAGGCCTTAGGTTTTTTTTTCTCGTGCTAATCAGTCTAAAAGTGCAAAATTTTGCACAGATGTAGCTCAGGGCTTGCTATAATGATTAAGCTAGGGCGCCCGAGTCTGCGACATTCGGGGTCGCCACAGCGGCCAAATCAAGTTGGGCTCCCATCGACTTTAGTGATGAAAAGTGATGAGTCATCACTTTTCAGAGTTTTGTGGGTGTTGTGGTGACCCCGAAGGTCGCCGACCTAGCAAAATCATTAGAGCATGCCCTGAGCTACATCTGTGCAAAATTTTGCACTTTTAGACTGATTAGCACGAGAAAAAAAAACCCTAAGGCCTCCGACTAACATGAATACTCACCCATACGTGTATTGTTTTCTGAGGCTATTTCTAGCCCACGGAATGTTTTTTGTGCAAAACAAATGCCTGCAATGGATTCAGCATCATGACAAACCCCTAGTTAGACCCCTCAGATCCTCCTTAAATACCCCGAAAAATAATCTTTTTCTGGGTATTTTCCTCCTGTATAGAAAGTCAATGGGAGCCCATGTTTCAGGCATTAAGGGGTTAATAATAAAAAAATGCTCAATGGATATCACTGGTCATCCTCTTGAATCCTTAAGAGGTGACCCCAAGCTACAAGAATCAGTTGAGAAAAAAACTTTTACAGGCGAATCCACGTTCACCCCCATTTTTCCCGGACTATATACAGTATACAGTATATAAGGGTAAGGTGTATATACAGTATATAAGGGTAAGGTTGTACCTGTGTTGATCTGCGAGTCGTTCTGGCGTGACGAGACTTTGCCTTCCTCTGAGACTCCGCCTCCTCATCTCTGACTGGAGCCACATACGACCTGATGATGTCATAATATACCGTAAATACTGTAATACGACATGAAGATACCGTAAATACTGCATAATGGCCTGATGATGTCATACTATACCGTAAATCCTGTAATATATAGTAGCTTTATGGCTAACAGTAGTAACATAGTAACAGATGGACAGGAGGTTTATTGATGACATGATGAGGAGCTGACTCATCGTTTCCATCTGAAAGCTTCCTGCTTTTACTGCTTATTGATTTGACTCTAAACACACACACACACACATACACACACGCACACACACACACACACACACACACACGCACGCACGCACGCGCACACACACACGCACACACACGCAAACGCACACGCACGCACGCACACACACACACACACACACACACACACACACACACACACACACACACACACACACACACACACACACACACACACACACACACACACACACACACACATTCTCTACCTCTTTTTCAAAACACAGTGCTTTCTTTTATTGTGAATCATTACCCATTAAAACCTGAGGCCACAGTAGGCCTAGTTGTTGATTGATTTTTCGAAAATGTTCCAAAAAGGAGCTTGTAGATCTGCTTTTAGCTTGTAGATCTGCTATTTTTGACACAAAGATCTAAAATATGACACGGATGCTTTACCTGTTTTATTGGGTCGAGTCGTATAATGACAAGGTTGTTCAACATTCACACTATGAAAGACAAAAAAAAAACTACAAACTAACGCCTAATTGCAATTCTTTGAGATAATATATTATTTGTACACTTTCAGAGTTGGACCAGTAAGGGTCCATTTGCTTCCAACTGTACACTTTTAGAGTTACAGAGCTGTAAAGACCTGTCCATACTTTCTCCGAAATCAAACTTTTCTTCGGGGAGTTACGACTTTCCGATGTGCAGATTTCCAACTCTAAATCGGTGTAATTCTTTTTAGAAGTACAGCCCTTAAGGGTCCATTTGGTTCCATTTGTACACTCTCAGAGTTACAGAGCTGTAAGGGTCCGTTTGAATCCATTTGTACCCTCTCAGAGTTACAGAGCTGTAAGGGTCCATTTGGATCCATTTGTACACTCTCAGAGTTACAGAGCTGTAAGGGTCCGTTTGGATCCATTTGTACCCTCTCAGAGTTACAGAGCTGTAAGGGTCCATTTGGATCCATTTGTACACTCTCAGAGTTACAGAGCTGTAAGGGTCCATTTGGATCCATTTGTACACTCTCAGAGTCACAGTGCTGTAAGCAGTGTTCGAGTTATACTCCCAGAACTATGGGGGCCCTACATGGGGGGGGGGGGGTCATGCGCGAAGCGTGCTGCGCGCGCGAAAATTGGCGGCTTTTCGCGGTTTTGATCGCGTTTTTATCGCATTTTATTCGGGTTTCCGCGGGGGTTTTTTTTGCTAAACAATCGGGAACGGCACACTACACCTTCCCTTTGCCCCTTTCCACATGCACCAGCCAGCAAGATAGTCTATATAGTTATAGTAGATGGAATTCTTGGTACCAACACTCCAACAGACAGACAACACCAGTATCATATAATCATTCAGTTCCAAAAGCTTTTCAGTTATCTACTTAATTTTACACCACTGTTCTACTACAGCAAGCATTATGGTATTGCTTCCCAAACGTTTTAGCCCGTGAACCAAGAGAAACTAAACCCAAACAAGTAGAAGTGAAAATAGCCGATCTACAAGCTCACAAGGAGTCGCTTCGCGCTGCGTTGTGAACTTCTAGATCTGCTATTTTCAGGACCCATACAATGTGTCCACAACGCTAGCCAAAACAGTGTTAGCTAGCAGCATAGCATCCATCATTACTCCAACTCTATTTAGCCACGACTCACTCACCAATTGTTGAGCAGGACGATGTTTAATGCCTTTATAGCCTACATGGTCTTGTCTTGGTGTTCTGTTATATTCCTTGGCTTTATGCCTGTGTTGTTAATTTCACCACAAGTCCATCAGGGCGCAAGATACGCACTGACGACAGAGTGGACGAAAGTTAAAGGCTCGTCCTATGAAAGCCATTTCCTCTCTGCACAGAAGCGCATTTCAAAACAAGAGTCTTTATTTTATTTTTTTCATCTATACAATCGATCATTCAACATGTTTATTTTGAAATTGTCCTGGAAAATAGTAGCCAAATAGCACCTACATGTCACTGAGAGGTTACGTTTGTGTTGATGAGAGCCAGAGAGCGCAGGGGAGAAAAAAAAAAAGAAAAAAAAAACACTTGGGAAAAAAAAGAGACCCCATAGGGGTTTTTGACTATGGGGTCCCAGACCTTATCTATGGGGGCTAAGCCCCCACTGGCCCCCACATAACTCAAACCCTGGCTGTAAGGGTCCATTCAGTTCCATTTGTACACTTTCAGAGTCACAGAGCTGTAAGGGTCCAACATTTTGGTTCCATTTGTACACTCAGAGTTACAGAGCTGTAGGGTCCATTTGGATCCATTTGTACACTCTCAGAATTACAGAGCCGTAAGGGTCCATTTGGTTCCATTTGTACACTCTCAGAGTCACAGAGCTGTAAGGGTCCATTTGGTTCCATTTGTACACTCAGAGTTACAGACTCCAGCTTCAGATAAAATAAACAATCTAATCATTTATCAGACTCTCTTCAACTACAGACTTACAATTAAAACAAGTTTAAATGACACAACAAGGGTTCATATTTTAGGTAGTCATTAGAGAAAAAGAAAAGTTAAAATGTTTTCATTCCCAAGATGCACCTTAATCTTTCATGGGCTGATGTGACTTATGGGGGCTGGTGTGAATAGTAACAAAGACATTCCGGCTTATTGTGTCTAAAAAGACATATTTAGCCATTTGTACGCATGCCCCCACCCTAACCCTAACCCCACCCAGTCAAAATAGTAAAATCACTAAAACAATAGAACGAAGTAAATGAAAACATTTCAACACTCATCTTTTCTTTTCTCTAATTACAATCTAAAATGTGAACCCTTGTTGTAAAAAAACAAAGTTCTCCTTTAACACACACACACACACACACACACACACACACACACACACACACACACACACACACACACACACACACACACACACACACACACACACACTCTTACTTTGAAAATAGTCAAATAAATACATATCTACAAGCTAACAAAAGCACAATACAAGCATTAATCCAGCCCGGTATGGTATGGTATTGTATTGTATTGTATTGTATTGTTTTGTAGTCACTGTACCTGGAACACACCGCCTGCATGATGAAGATGATGATGATGATGATGATCTGTGTAGAAGGTCAGCCATGGATGAACTGAGACTGAACACTGCTGCAGAGAGAGAGAGAGAGAGAGAGAGAGAGAGAGAGAGAGAGAGAGAGAGAGAGAGAGAGAGAGAGAGAGAGACATACAGAGCAGTCAGTTCAGTTAGGACAGTGTGTCTACAAAGGTCTGATGATGCAAGCACTTCTTACACACACACGCGCGCACGTACGCGCACGCACACACATCCACCCACACACAATTCAAAGGAGCTTTATTGGCACGAAAAAAAACATACGTTTACATTGCCAAAGCAAGTGTCACAATTAAAATAAAAACTGTTGAACATGGGGAATATAATTATATACATTAAAGCTGCATTCAGTGATTGTTTTTCATTCAAATACAAATCTAGTCGCAGTGATGGGCAAGCTACTTGGAAAATATAGTGAGCTACACTACTAGTTACTCTTGATTAAATATAGCTCAACTACACTACAAGCTATCCCCAGAGAAATGTAGCAAGTTACATTACAAGCTACAGGACAAAAATAGCTAGCTACATCAACACTACTTTTTCTTTCTTCTTTTTTCCACCAAACAAATGGGCATGGAGGCAAGACTGAAACTGGAAACCTTCTGTCTGGCTTTAAATGAAATGTATACCCCTCACTATTGGGGACACTATTGTAATGACTGTTCTATTCATTTATGTATTCATACCGACCGTGATGGCCCAGCTACTTGGAAAATGTAGTAAGCTACATTACTAGTTACTCTTGATTAAATATAGCTCAACTACACTACAAGCTATCCCCAGAGAAATGTAGCTAGTTTCCGTTATGCTAGACATGTAGTTAAGCTATGTAGCTAAGCTACTTGTAGCTAGCTACTGCCCATCACTGTCTAGTCTGCACATTTCCCATTCGTTTTCATCGCTATTAGGTGCGCTGACCATATAAGGACTTCCACCCTGGCCCCTGTTTCGAGCATAGCTCCGTCGATTTGTTCGCCACAAATACCTCCACCAATCAGGATAGAGTATGCCATAAAATATCCATAAATATATCACAGCTATAAGTATGCCTTCACATTGATGTCCAATAAAGTTATCGGACATCAATGTGAAGAGGCGCCAGCCGCTCTGCATCGCGAGCTGTTTGTCAGAGACCCAGTTCCATATCACTGTGATCTTAACCACATTGTTGTTTATCCTAACGATGTAGTTGTCGGCTATCGTTGTCTTTATCGGTGTTGGGTGGATGCTGCCGATCCACTTCAATTGAAAACCCACTTTTTTAAATCGTTATCGTCATCGTTATCGCTGCCGGTGGAAAAGAGCCTTTAGTGAGGTGCGGGTGCACAGTTCCTCTATTCTGTAAACAGTGGCACTGGAGCCTGTACGTTACATTCCGCGGCCGTTTTAACTGCTTTAACTTGCTATTTTAATTTACTCTTTCTATTTCAAGTCTCTGCTTGTATGTTTAATGTATTTCGCATTCGTTTTTTATCGATTAGTTTCTGAATGTGGACAACAGGCTGAGAGATGCTGAACAAAGAAAGGAGGTAAATAAGAAATATTTTATAATTGTCAGAGTGCAACAATCTATTTCCTAGTTAAACGTTTGTTAGGTGTGTTTGTCATTGGGATCTTTTGGGCTATATTTCTTGTAAAAAGTTTTGTTTTAAAGTTAGCCACATTGTGGGTGAATCCGCCTAAATACAATACATTGATCTAATTAACAGAGTTCATTAAATGAGACATATGTCTATAACTTGTAAATGATCTCAATGTGCACACAAAGGACAAATAGACTTTACTTGTAAGTTACTTCAGCCATGAATAAACACGTGAATGTGTCCCACTTGTCGATCACAACATACCACTTTTTAGCGTCGTAACGCACATTCACAACATAGCATATATTATCAAGTCATCCTATATTTTATACCTCTATGATATCAAAACCGCATCTGTTAGACCCACGCTTGCTATTCTGGAAAGATCTGAACGTTATTCTGTTGGTTTATATATTAGAGCATTATATAAAAGAGGAATTGTTGTCCTAGTGGTGCTGTAGTGATGTTTGGGGGAGGTCGCTCAACACCTAGCTACTTACAGGTCTATTGATATGCACATTTGCTTGTTTCTTTGTTCAAACATCCCGTTGTGACACTGGCAAGGTGCGAACTTGGGAGGTTTGCATGTCAATGCATACAAGTCTGTAACTGTGGACCCTGACGGGTTCTTTTGGTTCCATTTGTACACTGTCAGATATAAAGGGAGACCTTGAAATCTAAAACTTTGAGAAACACTGCACTAGGCCATTAGATCAATGTATTGTACTGTACTGTTTTATGACAAATTGTAATATTGACTTTTTTGTCAATATTTTATGTCAAGACTTTCTAGTTTCTACATAACAGATATACTGTTTCTGCATGAAAATCTAATCTTTCTTTATACATCATCTCCTTTATTTCTATACAGGGACCCCAATGTGATGTCTAAAGAAGAGCAGCTGTACATCCGATCACACTACAATAAAAAGAACACCAATAAACGTTGAACATTTGAAAAATATATATGTATACACAATCTGTACACACAAATAGGGTATTCTACAGTGAATCTACAGCCTGGAAGATGCAAGACTCCATTTCCACCCGATCCCCAAGTTATCATCCCATACATTGGGCACTAATCAGCACTCTATCATCCCATACATGATTGATTGATTGATTTTTCTTTATTTTAGTGTCATGCTTCCAAGGAAGCTCAGCCCATATGGACTAACAGGACACTTTTACATTTCATTTAACAAAAACAATTCACCAACATAACAATTCACATAAACAATGATCAAACAAATAACCAACTTTAACACTCAAGCTACTATTTGAAGAGCTGAGACTGTCTTCTACTCCAGGCTAGGGAAACAAAATGTGCCGTCTTAAAGACTTCATAATTAAACAACCATTCTAACTTCTGTCCATCATCTTCCCAGAACAGCTAAGGTTTTGGTTTTTGCATTACATCAAACAAAGCAAATCACAATTCAGGTCACATACATTACATTATCCTATTCTCTTCTCTGGTACAGCTGAGAACCCCCCCCCCCCCCCCCTCAATAGCTAGAGGTAGGATACCGGCTCTCACAGCACACAATGACCGTTGGTTTCTGGTTAAAAAGGATTGGACATACTGTAGGGCTCAGTACCAAAACAATGCTTAATCTGGACATATGATCTAAGTTTTGGCTTAGACCATACGTATGTAGTTTGACCATTTCTCTTTGTGATTACAAAACAATTGTTGTTTCAACAGGTTAATGTTACAACAAAGCATATTAACACTTGGGGAGCCAAACTCGTTCAGGGAGGAGTTATGGCCACTAGGTGTCCCCCTGCCACAGGAAGTTATCTCGTTCACAGACGAGGCAACAAACAGTTAACTTTTTGAGCCTGCAGCTGCCCTTTGAATGACCTGAGTCCATTACGTCACCCAGTCAGTGCAGGCAGCCCCTCTGGGGAAGACATCACGGAAGGACTTAACATTGCTTTAGATTCTACTTTGAAACATAAGAACGGCTTTATCTAAGAATGACATGAAAACAGCCCCAGGGAAGCAGAGAGCTGATTGTTTTCACGGCGACACTTTACCGCGATTTTACCACGATTTTTGGTTTTTAGTTTCACGAGCGTTTGTAAACAAATGGATTATCCTCCTCAATCTTCTCTGGACACGCACGTGCACACGCACGAAGCTTGCGAGGCACGTCAAAACAAAGCGTAAGTCAATGGTGGCAGCAGCAACAGCTATAAATGTTATAAACTTTAGCAGCCCATGTGTTAAGAAAAACAATATAGCTGCAAGCAGCAATAAAGTGGCCAAGGCAGAAAAAGCAGGAAAGCAAAAAAGCATCAAGGGAAAGCAAAGAACAAATCAAAGAAAAACTGGAAGCAGTGTTCTTCCGAACAGGTCTATGGCAGGTCAGGTGTTTTTTGTTTGTTTTTTTTGGCCTAGTGGTGACTATAATAGGCCAAAGTGAAAAGGGTACCACGTGTTCTTGGGCATTTCACGGCAATCGGACGCTGCATGTGGGATTTGAAGCATTTTATTCCAAAAATGTGTTTTGCAAAAATGTACCCGCTGGTGGCGCTATAACAGGCCAATGTGAGAAGGGTGGCATCTGTTCCTTGGCCTAGTGGGAATGTGTGTGCAAAATCTCACACACATAGCAGGCTGCGTTGAGACATTTTGTTCAAAAAGGAGCAATCCTGCAAACCTTGGAATTCAATGTTAGTCAATTAGATATATATACATATATACACATATAGAATATGGTATCTGAACAAATCCGTCATGATCACATCACTGTAGAGATACTGTGTACTGATTTGTGTGATTTTCGGATAAAATCTGAAGGAGTAATATCGAAGAATGTGTTTTACATACTGTAAGTCGGCCTTCTGGTGGCGCTATAAATGGCAGATGTGAAAAATGCATGGCACAGGTTTTTCCTTGGGAAGTGTGCATACAAAGTTTTACACTAATCGGTGGTTATAGGTAAAAGCACAAATTGGCCTTTACACAACATGTATGCAAAAGACTGTAGGCCTATATGCAACAGACATAAAAACTGTGATACTATGCACCTGGACAGTTTGATGATGTACATTGTAAGCCTTGGTGAGCTATGAAGACCATATGAATCGGACGAGCCATGAATCTCATAGGGCAGGAGCCAATCTCCTGTTACTGTAGCGTAAGGCAGCTTGATGGACAAGTACACCCCCTGGACATGACGCTAGTATGTCGCAGGGAGTTACCCCCAATCCAACTGTTGATGCTGAGTTTCAAGCAGGGAGTCACTGGGAACCATTTTTTAGAATCTTTGGTATGACCCGACCCGGGTTTGAACCCAGATCTCCCAGTCTCAGGGCAGACACTCAAACCACATGGCACATGATATCATTGCAATCCTTGGAAATCACAACATAGGTGTAGACATGACCGTTTGTATTATAATGCTTGTTTCAGGAGTTATGATGCAAAATACATTATTTAGTAATGGCGGATATTAAAATACGCATCAAGGGGGGTTGGGGGACATTTTTAGGAAGGCTACCAAATGTCAAGAATTTATGCTTATATAAACCCCAGGCAGGAGTCGATCTAGCGACCTTCTGCATGATAGGCATATGCTCTGACCACTACACTAGGCAGCCTCAGGATTTGTTAAACATGTTTGTAAAAAAAAATGAAAAAAGAAAGTTCTATGTAGGCTGAGTGCCTTAATTTTATTGATTTCTTTTTTATATTTTGGAGGCTTGGGGTGAAATCAATCTGAGTAAATGTAATTATGTAAGTATTTCTAACATTTTCGAGTGATCATATTTTCTTTCACTCAGAACAGAAAAATAACTGCCGGTAGAGAAGGGCTCATTTTAAACATGAACGTGATCTGGAGTTAGATCAGACATGTCAACATTAAAGAGTTTGACTTTCGCACATGCCATGGGCATCCAGGATGTTAACATTAACTCAACTCAACGTGGGGTTTGAACTCACAAACTTCCGTATATCAGGCACAGGCTCTGACCACTACACTACGGCAGTCACACATAACGGTCCTGTCATTAAAAAAAAAAGGTTTCATGTAATGTACTTGACACAATGAGTGCCTTCTTTCAAAAATGAAAGAGCGCCCCCCTTTGGCCAATTGGGGTAAGATTGGTTTCAGTGATATTTGGACTAACCCTCTACAGGAGTTCATCATGAAAATTTTACTTTGCTTGTATGTTATAGAGGCAGAAGAATAATTTGCATGAAACTGCAATATTGATTGAATTATTAAAAAAGAATGTTTCAATTTAAAAAAAATCCGATCAGACAGATCTTTAGATATTGGTCCAAAGTTCATGTAAAAAAAGTTCCGTGCACGTGACGTGAAAATCCCAGGATAACAGCGGGTTTAAGCATTTTACAAACTGCTCAAAATGGCGGAAAATCGAAGGGCGGAGCTTACTTAACAAAGACACAGATGTCTTCCGCTTGAGTCAAGGCACGCGTGTAAGCAAGTTGCATGTCTTCAAACGAAACGAGGCATGACTTATGCCCCTTTAAAGTTTGAGTTTTCAAACGCTTCTTATAGCGCCCCCCTTTGGCCAATTGGAGTAAGATTACTTTCAGTGATATTTGGACTAACCATCTACATATTTGCCAAATGCCATGAACGTGTCACTTTGCATGTATGATTTAGAGGCAGAAGAATAATTTGCATAAAACTGCAATATTGAGTGAATTATTAAAAAATTATGTTTCGCTTTAAAGAAAATCTGCCGAGACAGATCTGACCGTATTGGTCCAAAGTTCATGGAAAAAAATGTTTTGCGCACGTGACGCGAAAATCCCAGGAGGAGATAGATTTTGACTGTTTTTCATATAATTCAAAATTGTGGGAGGGGTAAAGGTCAGAGGTCAAAAGTTAGAGCGTAAAAGTTGTTCGGCGTGAGGAGACGCATACGTGTATACAGGTTTCATGGCTGTACCTCAAACAGAGCATGAGCTATACCTGTTCAAAGTTGGCATTTTTCAAAGGCTTCCTAAAGCGCCACCCTTTGGCCGATTGTTGCGAGCTTCGCGTTTTAGCCGTTTGGCATAGTCCTCTGCCATACTGCCGAGTTTCGTAAAAAGCGACTGCACGGTCTAGCCGCTAGAGAAAAAGTGGCGGAAGAATAATACTAATAGTGCTGAAGTCCAATATCAATAAGTGGCCTTCGGGCACTTCGTGCCTTGGCCACTAATAAGCCAGATCTGCCTCTCTGAGAATAGAAAAAAACTCCCTTCGTCCATGGCCCATTGTGTGCCTTAGTATCTGTGTACCATGTTGCCTCTAGTGGAACCTGTGTCTTCCTATATAAACATCTTTGATGCAGCCTGGCAGGTTGACCCCGTCCCCTCCAAGTGGCTTCCTGAAGACAACTTGACCCTAAACGACCTGACTGATGACCTGGCTGTGACCCTTGACCTCTTTACTGGAATAAAGCTTGATGCCAAACAAATACAATTAACCCATTAAAACCAAGAAATCATATTGTATTTTTTTGTTAACCATTTTAACTATTATTTTATACTTTGGCTATTAAAAAACGACTAAATGTTGCCTTTTGTTCTCCTGTCATTTCAGAGCTCAACTTCTGGCAGCCTGTGGGAGGTAGGAGATAAAGAACACCATGGGGTGGCGGCCATCATTAACGTCAGTCCACATCACATGTGAAGTCAGTCTAGGCCCAGTCTGTGATGTGGAGGGATGTGATGTGAACTCAGTCTAGGCCCAGTCTGTGATGTGGAGGGATGTGATGTGAACTCAGTCTAGGCCCAGTCTGTGATGTGGAGGGATGTGATGTGAAGTCAGTCTAGGCCCAGTCTGTGATGTGGAGGGATGTGATGTGAACTCAGTCTAGGCCCAGTCTGTGATGTGGAGGGATGTGATGTGAACTCAGTCTAGGCCCAGTCTGTGATGTGGAGGGATGTGATGTGAAGTCAGTCTAGGCCCAGTCTGTGATGTGGAGGGATGTGATGTGAAGTCAGTCTAGGCCCAGTCTGTGATGTGGAGGGATGTGATGTGAACTCAGTCTAGGCCCAGTCTGTGATGTGGAGGGATGTGATGTGGAGGGATGTGAGGCGGGTCGTCATTCACGTCGTGTCTCGTGTCGTTTCACCAGACACAGATCCGCGTCGAGTTGTGTTTGGATGGATGGATCAATGGATGGATGGATGGATGGATGGATTGGTAGCATGTAGCCCCCTTAACACTGCGATTACAGCCATCTATGCTGTTAGGGCAGTGGTTTTCAACCTGTGGTCCGGGTCCACCAGTGGTCCTTGAGGGGGTTCCAGGTGGTCCCCGGCTAAATGTAGAGTTTGTAACCAAATGGACCCTTGTAGATCTTTAAGGGTTACACCCCGTTACTCCGAAAGACCGTTTTTCCGAACGTTGACTTGCATTGTTCGGAGTAACGGTGGTTCCAATTTTTATATAAGACCCCGCTATTCCGAAAAGCCTATTATTTAGGCTATTATTTAATATTTAGTCCATGAGTCCCTATAGTCCGTTCACACCGTTCGAACAGTGTTTAGGCGCAGTCCGTTCTCTCTCTCTCTCTCTCTCTCTCTCTCTCTCTCTCTCTTTAACTTCTGTATCAATCTTGTGATTACAATGTAATAAAATAATATAGTTGAAATGTAACTATCGGATGCCCGCATCAAAGATGCAGCCCTCCAATAAGCCACTCACACATTCAGAAGAAGGCCTTTCTCTCTCCTAATGATTCTAATTTCACTGTCATGTCAGCAGCAGAAGTAGGCTATAATATGATCATGAATTCCTTGTATATAGACCTATATCAGACTTCGCGCTAGGATTTTAAACTGCCGGTCACCGTGACCGGCATGATTAAAATTTACCGGACAACTGAAAAAAATACCGGACTTAATAATTGTAATGCATAAATTACAAGCAGGTGCACAAAAACAGCCAATAGCAACAGTTAAAGTAGCCTATTAGGCCTAGGCCTACTGCATGGGACTGAAAACGAATTGAATGAAAAGTAGGCTAAACAAAAAAAACAGCTTCAATCTTGCATAAGGGAATTAATTGGACTACAATCGCGCAGGCTGTGTCTGCATATGTGGCACACTTCTTTCACAACAAGGTGTTTCTGTAGGCTATTGCATCATGTTTCATGGCAACAAATTACAATAGGCCTACAATACGTCTTGACAATTGTGCGGGTCTGCACAATTGTTTCATAAGGTTGATAGATTCATCTGGCCAGCAATTAATTAAAAAGGCTACTCAGTACTCACTGTCGAGTGGTGACACAGTGCATGAATCCATGCGCACGTTGTGCAACTTTGGAAGAGTTTAAAATACTTTGGTGGTGTTCTTCCTACTGTCTCCACTCCATGGCATCTCCTCATAAAGAACTTAAATCAATTGTATCATCATGTTTGTTTATGGGTTGATTGTTGACCGTGCGTGCATTCCTTAATTCCCATGGCTTTACATGCATTGCGTGCATCGCAAACTGAGACTGAAATGAGAGAGAGACAGAGAGAGGGAGCGGGGGAGCGGGCGAGCAAGTGAGAGAGAGGAGGGGGGGGGGGGGGGGGGGGGGGTGAGCGCAAGGGGAGAGAGTCCTATACAAATCATTGAGAGAGGGAATGGGTGATGGCTGTTTTAAGTAATGAGCGCGAGGGGTGAGGGGGGGTTGAGAGAGGGGGGGGGGGGTGAGCGAAGGGGAGAGAATCCTATATTCGTAATAGAGGTGTCTCTATTTTTATTTTCGTAATAGGGGTCCGTCGGAATAGCGGTGTTTCGGAAAAGGGGACCGTCCCCATCTTTAAGTATTTCCATTTGGTTTCATTGTACACTCAAGTGTTATATTTTTCAACATCTATATTACTTTACAAGAAGGCTCAATTAGAGAATGATCAATGGTTGCTCTCCTATGGCACCAACATCAACACAGCAATTGTGTGCAAAATCTTATCTAAATGATATTCTCTGGGTCTGAGAGGCTAAATCTCATTAAATGCTGGCCCGTGGCTCAAATGCTGAATAGATAATGGACCTCGATGTGAAAAGGGTTGAAAACCACTGTAGGGCAGTGCAAAACTAACAGGGAATGCAAATGATGATTCTGTCATTTGCTTCCTTGGTTAGTGTGTTGTGAGTAGTGACCATGTTTATCTGAGGCTGTCTGGAAGAAACCTTGTCTCCATTTTTAAACCTTCTTTTGTTAAATTAATGTCCTGACTTTCTTACTGCAGTGTCACACTCTAAAGTAGAACACGTAGCCGATCTACAAGCTCACAGCGCAGAGATCGACATAGATTTTGTAACAATTTGATAAATTGTAAGTGTGTTTAATAAATATTGAACAGATTAAGTGTTAACAAGAGCTTGTGTTCCAATGGATTGAATATCATTTTTAAGTTCACAAGTTATTTTTTATTTTTCCATTTCCTGAAGTAAGTTTTGGACATACAAGGTTTCTAACCCACCTTCAGCCTTTAATTTCTGCCCTTTTCTCTTCTCTATCCTTTGCTTAATAATAAATTCCTTGTGTCTTGAAGTTCTAAAAGAAAAATAAAGTATTTCTTTCTTCCATCTTATCTTGCGACTTGTATTGCATTAGTTCTTCACCAGTAGATTTTGTGTTCATATGGAACCAATTTGGTTCTATTTGTCACAGTATAGGACCACAGTCAGTGCTATGCACCAAATATAATATTCCGGTGAAAGCTTCATCACGCCAGTCCACATCACATGCGAACATGCATTAGGGCCCAGTATGTGATGTGGATTGATGTGTCGTGTCGGTTCACATAATGAGAGTAAAGCTTCAGTTCGCATCACATACAAACATAGGGTTAGGGCTAGGGAGGTTAGGGGTATGTGATGTGAATTGATGTGATCTCATGTCTTGTGTAATTCCGTGCCACTTGCGTTGTGTAGTGTGATTTGGGTTGTCTCTTATCATTTTCACGTCAAACCACGGCCGTCAGTAGGCGAGGCACTGACGATGGCCCTTCGACCTTTTGCTGACATTTGCTGCTGCACTTTATCCTTTAAGCACTTAGATCACTTTATGAGCACAAACAAAATGTAACATAAATATTTTTCTTAGTTTGTCTAAGGAATTTTATACTTAAGCATACTTAAGCATTTAGTGAACAGTCTCTTTCTTGTTTTCAATTGTATAAAGAGGCAAAGCTACAGCTACAGGCTTTGTGGAGATTTTGTATTTCTTTCAAGCTCTGTATTTATTGATTGCATCTCTTATAACAAGTTTGTTTTCCATGATATTGTGTAAAGTTACATAGGAGACTGTGGACGGGTCTAAAATACGGATTATACTATTTGAATCAAATAATTAAATATAGTAACTATTGTAACTTATTGTTTTCATTTCATTTGTATTTTTGTTTTTATTGTAGTTTATATAATCCAATACAAATGTATCATTTTGTATTTTATGCTGGAATCCCAAAGCGGATTCCTCAGGACTGCAACCACACTTGCATTTTCCAAGAATTGTATGTTTCTAGTTTTGCTATTGTACAGTTTAGATATATTAGATTAGTTAGATATATCTTAGTATAGCGCTTCAGTGAACCAGAATCACTGGTAAACTGTGTCTAAACATTCCATGCATGGGTTTACTCTGTATAAATGGTCTGATAAATGCATACTGCACAATGTAAATGTGAAGTAACTTTACCAAAATGTATGAAAAAGCAAAAAAAGCAAAAGGCACTGGTATGGAACTCTTGGTTTACCGGGACGGGGTTCAAATCCCTGCGGTGCCCTGCTTTTGTTGTATATATTTTTGCTAATTATGTTAGGTTGGGATCTTTATCATTTTTTTAGATTGACTTCAAAACCCCCAAAATTACATAAGACTATAGTAAGGCGTCAAAACATAGATTTTTAGTCCAAAATTTCCGATAGTGCCAATCTTTTGGTATGTTGTATAGCTCGTCGAGACGAACGTGTGTATGTGTGACACATTGCTGTGTGACCCCTGGAACCCTACTTTTTTTTCCGAAAAATGCTAATGCTAACAAATGCTAATGCTAACAAATGCTAGATTTTTCAAAGTGCGATAACTCGGAAGTCAATAGGTTTTAAGGGCCCGTCTTTTAGTATGTTGTATAGCTCTTCGAGACGAACGCGTGGATATGACATTTATTCATTTTTTTTCAGATTGACTTCAAAACCCCCAAAATTACATAAGACTATAGTAAGGCGTCAAAACATAGATTTTAAGTCCAAAATTTCCGATAGTGCCAATCTTTTGGTATGTTGTATAGCTCGTTGAGACGAACGTGTGTATGTGTGACACATTGCTGTGTGACCCCTGGAACTCTACTTTTTTCTCGACAAATGCTAATGCTAACAAATGCTAATGGTAACAACTGCTAGATTCTTCAAAGTGCGATAACTCGGAAACCAATAGGTTTTAAGCGCCCGTCTTTTAGTATGTTGCATAGCTCTTCGAAACGAACGCGTGGAAATGAAATGTATTATTATTTTTTTCAGATTGACTTCAAAACCCCCAAAATTACATAAGACTATGTAAGGCGTCAAAACATAGATTTTAAGTCAAAAATTTCCGATAGTGCCAATCTTTTGGTATGTTGTATAGCTCGTCGAGACGAATGTGTGTATATGTAACACATTGCTGTGTGACCCCTGGAACCCTACTTTTTTTCAACAAATGCTAATGCTAACAACTGCTAGATTTTTCAAAGTGCGATAACTCGGAAACCAATAGGTTTTAAGCGCCCGTCTTTTAGTATGTTGTATAGCTCTTCGAGACGAACGCATGGATTTGAAATGTATTCATTTTTTTCAGATTGACTTCAAAACCCCCACAATTACATAAGACTATAGTAAGGCGTCAAAACATAGATTTTAAGTCCAAATTTTCCGATAGTGCCAATCTTTTGGTATGTTGTATAGCTCGTCGAGACGAACGTGTGTATGTGTGACACATTGCTGTGTGACCCCTGGAACCCTACTTTTTTTTTCGACAAGTACTAATGCTAACAAATGCTAATGCTAACAACTGCTAGATTCTTCAAAGTAGGTTAACTCGGAAACCAATAGGTTTTAAGCGCCCATCTTTTAGTATGTTGTATAGCTCTTCGAGACGAACGCGTGGATATGAAATGTATTCATTTTTTTCAGATTGACTTCAAAACCCCCAAAATTACATAAGACTATAGTAAGGCGTCAAAACATAGATTTTAAGTCCCAAATTTCCGATAGTGCCAATCTTTTGGTATGTTGTATAGCTCGTCCAGACGAACGTGTGTATGTGTGACACATTGCTGTGTGACCCCTGGAACCCTACTTTTTTTTTTCGACAAATGCTAATGCTAACAAATGCTAATGCTAACTGCTAGATTTTTCAAAGTGCGATAACTCGGAAACCAATAGGTTTTAAGCGCCCGTCTTTTAGTATGTTGCATAGCTCTTCGAAACGAACGCGTGGAAATGAAATGTATTATTTTTTTTTTCAGATTGACTTCAAAACCCCCAAAATTACATAAGACTATGTAAGGCGTCAAAACATAGATTTTAAGTCCAAAATTTCCGATAGTGCCAATCTTTTGGTATGTTGTATAGCTCGTCGAGACGAATGTGTGTATATGTAACACATTGCTGTGTGACCCCTGGAACCCTACTTTTTTTCAACAAATGCTAATGCTAACAACTGCTAGATTTTTCAAAGTGCGATAACTCGGAAACCAATAGGTTTTAAGCGCCCGTCTTTTAGTATGTTGTATAGCTCTTCGAGACGAACGCATGGATTTGAAATGTATTCATTTTTTTCAGATTGACTTCAAAACCCCCACAATTACATAAGACTATAGTAAGGCGTCAAAACATAGATTTTAAGTCCAAATTTTCCGATAGTGCCAATCTTTTGGTATGTTGTATAGCTCGTCGAGACGAACGTGTGTATGTGTGACACATTGCTGTGTGACCCCTGGAACCCTACTTTTTTTCGACAAGTACTAATGCTAACAAATGCTAATGCTAACAACTGCTAGATTCTTCAAAGTGCGATAACTCGGAAACCAATAGGTTTTAAGCGCCCGTCTTTTAGTATGTTGTATAGCTCTTCGAGACGAACGCGTGGAAATGAAATGTATTATTTTTTTTTCAGATTGACTTCAAAACCCCCAAAATTACATAAGACTATAGTAAGGCGTCAAAACATAGATTTTAAGTCCAAAATTTCCGATAGTGCCAATCTTTTGGTATGTTGTATAGCTCGTCGAGACGAACGTGTGTATGTGTGACACATTGCTGTGTGACCCCTGGAACCCTACTTTTTTTTTCGACAAGTACTAATGCTAACAAATGCTAATGCTAACAACTGCTAGATTCTTCAAAGTGCGTTAACTCGGAAACCAATAGGTTTTAAGCGCCCATCTTTTAGTATGTTGTATAGCTCTTCGAGACGAACGCGTGGATATGAAATGTATTCATTTTTTTCAGATTGACTTCAAAACCCCCAAAATTACATAAGACTATAGTAAGGCGTCAAAACATAGATTTTAAGTCCCAAATTTCCGATAGTGCCAATCTTTTGGTATGTTGTATAGCTCGTCCAGACGAACGTGTGTATGTGTGACACATTGCTGTGTGACCCCTGGAACCCTACTTTTTTTTTTCGACAAATGCTAATGCTAACAAATGCTAATGCTAACTGCTAGATTTTTCAAAGTGCGATAACTCGGAAACCAATAGGTTTTAAGCGCCCGTCTTTTAGTATGTTGCATAGCTCTTCGAAACGAACGCGTGGAAATGAAATGTATTATTTTTTTTTTCAGATTGACTTCAAAACCCCCAAAATTACATAAGACTATGTAAGGCGTCAAAACATAGATTTTAAGTCCAAAATTTCCGATAGTGCCAATCTTTTGGTATGTTGTATAGCTCGTCGAGACGAATGTGTGTATATGTAACACATTGCTGTGTGACCCCTGGAACCCTACTTTTTTTCAACAAATGCTAATCCTAACAACTGCTAGATTTTTCAAAGTGCGATAACTCGGAAACCAATAGGTTTTAAGCGCCCGTCTTTTAGTATGTTGTATAGCTCTTCGAGACGAACGCATGGATTTGAAATGTATTCATTTTTTTCAGATTGACTTCAAAACCCCCACAATTACATAAGACTATAGTAAGGCGTCAAAACATAGATTTTAAGTCCAAATTTTCCGATAGTGCCAATCTTTTGGTATGTTGTATAGCTCGTCGAGACGAACGTGTGTATGTGTGACACATTGCTGTGTGACCCCTGGAACCCTACTTTTTTTCGACAAGTACTAATGCTAACAAATGCTAATGCTAACAACTGCTAGATTCTTCAAAGTGCGATAACTCGGAAACCAATAGGTTTTAAGCGCCCGTCTTTTAGTATGTTGTATAGCTCTTCGAGACGAACGCGTGGAAATGAAATGTATTATTTTTTTTTCAGATTGACTTCAAAACCCCCAAAATTACATAAGACTATAGTAAGGCGTCAAAACATAGATTTTAAGTCCAAAATTTCCGATAGTGCCAATCTTTTGGTATGTTGTATAGCTCGTCGAGACGAACGTGTGTATGTGTGACACATTGCTGTGTGACCCCTGGAACCCTACTTTTTTTTTCGACAAGTACTAATGCTAACAAATGCTAATGCTAACAACTGCTAGATTCTTCAAAGTGCGTTAACTCGGAAACCAATAGGTTTTAAGCGCCCATCTTTTAGTATGTTGTATAGCTCTTCGAGACGAACGCGTGGATATGAAATGTATTCATTTTTTTCAGATTGACTTCAAAACCCCCAAAATTACATAAGACTATAGTAAGGCGTCAAAACATAGATTTTAAGTCCCAAATTTCCGATAGTGCCAATCTTTTGGTATGTTGTATAGCTCGTCCAGACGAACGTGTGTATGTGTGACACATTGCTGTGTGACCCCTGGAACCCTACTTTTTTTTTTCGACAAATGCTAATGCTAACAAATGCTAATGCTAACTGCTAGATTTTTCAAAGTGCGATAACTCGGAAACCAATAGGTTTTAAGCGCCCGTCTTTTAGTATGTTGCATAGCTCTTCGAAACGAACGCGTGGAAATGAAATGTATTATTTTTTTTTTCAGATTGACTTCAAAACCCCCAAAATTACATAAGACTATGTAAGGCGTCAAAACATAGATTTTTAGTCCAAAATTTCCGATAGTGCCAATCTTTTGGTATGTTGTATAGCTCGTCGAGACGAACGTGTGTATGTGTGACACATTGCTGTGTGACCCCTGGAACCCTACTTTTTTTTCCGAAAAATGCTAATGCTAACAAATGCTAATGCTAACAAATGCTAGATTTTTCAAAGTGCGATAACTCGGAAGTCAATAGGTTTTAAGGGCCCGTCTTTTAGTATGTTGTATAGCTCTTCGAGACGAACGCGTGGATATGACATTTATTCATTTTTTTTCAGATTGACTTCAAAACCCCCAAAATTACATAAGACTATAGTAAGGCGTCAAAACATAGATTTTAAGTCCAAAATTTCCGATAGTGCCAATCTTTTGGTATGTTGTATAGCTCGTTGAGACGAACGTGTGTATGTGTGACACATTGCTGTGTGACCCCTGGAACTCTACTTTTTTCTCGACAAATGCTAATGCTAACAAATGCTAATGGTAACAACTGCTAGATTCTTCAAAGTGCGATAACTCGGAAACCAATAGGTTTTAAGCGCCCGTCTTTTAGTATGTTGCATAGCTCTTCGAAACGAACGCGTGGAAATGAAATGTATTATTATTTTTTTCAGATTGACTTCAAAACCCCCAAAATTACATAAGACTATGTAAGGCGTCAAAACATAGATTTTAAGTCAAAAATTTCCGATAGTGCCAATCTTTTGGTATGTTGTATAGCTCGTCGAGACGAATGTGTGTATATGTAACACATTGCTGTGTGACCCCTGGAACCCTACTTTTTTTCAACAAATGCTAATGCTAACAACTGCTAGATTTTTCAAAGTGCGATAACTCGGAAACCAATAGGTTTTAAGCGCCCGTCTTTTAGTATGTTGTATAGCTCTTCGAGACGAACGCATGGATTTGAAATGTATTCATTTTTTTCAGATTGACTTCAAAACCCCCACAATTACATAAGACTATAGTAAGGCGTCAAAACATAGATTTTAAGTCCAAATTTTCCGATAGTGCCAATCTTTTGGTATGTTGTATAGCTCGTCGAGACGAACGTGTGTATGTGTGACACATTGCTGTGTGACCCCTGGAACCCTACTTTTTTTTTCGACAAGTACTAATGCTAACAAATGCTAATGCTAACAACTGCTAGATTCTTCAAAGTAGGTTAACTCGGAAACCAATAGGTTTTAAGCGCCCATCTTTTAGTATGTTGTATAGCTCTTCGAGACGAACGCGTGGATATGAAATGTATTCATTTTTTTCAGATTGACTTCAAAACCCCCAAAATTACATAAGACTATAGTAAGGCGTCAAAACATAGATTTTAAGTCCCAAATTTCCGATAGTGCCAATCTTTTGGTATGTTGTATAGCTCGTCCAGACGAACGTGTGTATGTGTGACACATTGCTGTGTGACCCCTGGAACCCTACTTTTTTTTTTCGACAAATGCTAATGCTAACAAATGCTAATGCTAACTGCTAGATTTTTCAAAGTGCGATAACTCGGAAACCAATAGGTTTTAAGCGCCCGTCTTTTAGTATGTTGCATAGCTCTTCGAAACGAACGCGTGGAAATGAAATGTATTATTTTTTTTTTCAGATTGACTTCAAAACCCCCAAAATTACATAAGACTATGTAAGGCGTCAAAACATAGATTTTAAGTCCAAAATTTCCGATAGTGCCAATCTTTTGGTATGTTGTATAGCTCGTCGAGACGAATGTGTGTATATGTAACACATTGCTGTGTGACCCCTGGAACCCTACTTTTTTTCAACAAATGCTAATGCTAACAACTGCTAGATTTTTCAAAGTGCGATAACTCGGAAACCAATAGGTTTTAAGCGCCCGTCTTTTAGTATGTTGTATAGCTCTTCGAGACGAACGCATGGATTTGAAATGTATTCATTTTTTTCAGATTGACTTCAAAACCCCCACAATTACATAAGACTATAGTAAGGCGTCAAAACATAGATTTTAAGTCCAAATTTTCCGATAGTGCCAATCTTTTGGTATGTTGTATAGCTCGTCGAGACGAACGTGTGTATGTGTGACACATTGCTGTGTGACCCCTGGAACCCTACTTTTTTTCGACAAGTACTAATGCTAACAAATGCTAATGCTAACAACTGCTAGATTCTTCAAAGTGCGATAACTCGGAAACCAATAGGTTTTAAGCGCCCGTCTTTTAGTATGTTGTATAGCTCTTCGAGACGAACGCGTGGAAATGAAATGTATTATTTTTTTTTCAGATTGACTTCAAAACCCCCAAAATTACATAAGACTATAGTAAGGCGTCAAAACATAGATTTTAAGTCCAAAATTTCCGATAGTGCCAATCTTTTGGTATGTTGTATAGCTCGTCGAGACGAACGTGTGTATGTGTGACACATTGCTGTGTGACCCCTGGAACCCTACTTTTTTTTTCGACAAGTACTAATGCTAACAAATGCTAATGCTAACAACTGCTAGATTCTTCAAAGTGCGTTAACTCGGAAACCAATAGGTTTTAAGCGCCCATCTTTTAGTATGTTGTATAGCTCTTCGAGACGAACGCGTGGATATGAAATGTATTCATTTTTTTCAGATTGACTTCAAAACCCCCAAAATTACATAAGACTATAGTAAGGCGTCAAAACATAGATTTTAAGTCCCAAATTTCCGATAGTGCCAATCTTTTGGTATGTTGTATAGCTCGTCCAGACGAACGTGTGTATGTGTGACACATTGCTGTGTGACCCCTGGAACCCTACTTTTTTTTTTCGACAAATGCTAATGCTAACAAATGCTAATGCTAACTGCTAGATTTTTCAAAGTGCGATAACTCGGAAACCAATAGGTTTTAAGCGCCCGTCTTTTAGTATGTTGCATAGCTCTTCGAAACGAACGCGTGGAAATGAAATGTATTATTTTTTTTTTCAGATTGACTTCAAAACCCCCAAAATTACATAAGACTATGTAAGGCGTCAAAACATAGATTTTAAGTCCAAAATTTCCGATAGTGCCAATCTTTTGGTATGTTGTATAGCTCGTCGAGACGAATGTGTGTATATGTAACACATTGCTGTGTGACCCCTGGAACCCTACTTTTTTTCAACAAATGCTAATCCTAACAACTGCTAGATTTTTCAAAGTGCGATAACTCGGAAACCAATAGGTTTTAAGCGCCCGTCTTTTAGTATGTTGTATAGCTCTTCGAGACGAACGCATGGATTTGAAATGTATTCATTTTTTTCAGATTGACTTCAAAACCCCCACAATTACATAAGACTATAGTAAGGCGTCAAAACATAGATTTTAAGTCCAAATTTTCCGATAGTGCCAATCTTTTGGTATGTTGTATAGCTCGTCGAGACGAACGTGTGTATGTGTGACACATTGCTGTGTGACCCCTGGAACCCTACTTTTTTTCGACAAGTACTAATGCTAACAAATGCTAATGCTAACAACTGCTAGATTCTTCAAAGTGCGATAACTCGGAAACCAATAGGTTTTAAGCGCCCGTCTTTTAGTATGTTGTATAGCTCTTCGAGACGAACGCGTGGAAATGAAATGTATTATTTTTTTTTCAGATTGACTTCAAAACCCCCAAAATTACATAAGACTATAGTAAGGCGTCAAAACATAGATTTTAAGTCCAAAATTTCCGATAGTGCCAATCTTTTGGTATGTTGTATAGCTCGTCGAGACGAACGTGTGTATGTGTGACACATTGCTGTGTGACCCCTGGAACCCTACTTTTTTTTTCGACAAGTACTAATGCTAACAAATGCTAATGCTAACAACTGCTAGATTCTTCAAAGTGCGTTAACTCGGAAACCAATAGGTTTTAAGCGCCCATCTTTTAGTATGTTGTATAGCTCTTCGAGACGAACGCGTGGATATGAAATGTATTCATTTTTTTCAGATTGACTTCAAAACCCCCAAAATTACATAAGACTATAGTAAGGCGTCAAAACATAGATTTTAAGTCCCAAATTTCCGATAGTGCCAATCTTTTGGTATGTTGTATAGCTCGTCCAGACGAACGTGTGTATGTGTGACACATTGCTGTGTGACCCCTGGAACCCTACTTTTTTTTTTCGACAAATGCTAATGCTAACAAATGCTAATGCTAACTGCTAGATTTTTCAAAGTGCGATAACTCGGAAACCAATAGGTTTTAAGCGCCCGTCTTTTAGTATGTTGCATAGCTCTTCGAAACGAACGCGTGGAAATGAAATGTATTATTTTTTTTTTCAGATTGACTTCAAAACCCCCAAAATTACATAAGACTATGTAAGGCGTCAAAACATAGATTTTAAGTCAAAAATTTCCGATAGTGCCAATCTTTTGGTATGTTGTATAGCTCGTCGAGACGAATGTGTGTATATGTAACACATTGCTGTGTGACCCCTGGAACCCTACTTTTTTTCAACAAATGCTAATGCTAACAACTGCTAGATTTTTCAAAGTGCGATAACTCGGAAACCAATAGGTTTTAAGCGCCCGTCTTTTAGTATGTTGTATAGCTCTTCGAGACGAACGCATGGATTTGAAATGTATTCATTTTTTTCAGATTGACTTCAAAACCCCCACAATTACATAAGACTATAGTAAGGCGTCAAAACATAGATTTTAAGTCCAAATTTTCCGATATGGCCAATCTTTTGGTATGTTGTATAGCTCGTCGAGACGAACGTGTGTATGTGTGACACATTGCTGTGTGACCCCTGGAACCCTACTTTTTTTCGACAAGTACTAATGCTAACAAATGCTAATGCTAACAACTGCTAGATTCTTCAAAGTGCGATAACTCGGAAACCAATAGGTTTTAAGCGCCCGTCTTTTAGTATGTTGTATAGCTCTTCGAGACGAACGCGTGGAAATGAAATGTATTATTTTTTTTTCAGATTGACTTCAAAACCCCCAAAATTACATAAGACTATAGTAAGGCGTCAAAACATAGATTTTAAGTCCCAAATTTCCGATAGTGCCAATCTTTTGGTATGTTGTATAGCTCGTCCAGACGAACGTGTGTATGTGTGACACATTGCTGTGTGACCCCTGGAACCCTACTTTTTTTTTTCGACAAATGCTAATGCTAACAAATGCTAATGCTAACTGCTAGATTTTTCAAAGTGCGATAACTCGGAAACCAATAGGTTTTAAGCGCCCGTCTTTTAGTATGTTGCATAGCTCTTCGAAACGAACGCGTGGAAATGAAATGTATTATTTTTTTTTTCAGATTGACTTCAAAACCCCCAAAATTACATAAGACTATGTAAGGCGTCAAAACATAGATTTTAAGTCAAAAATTTCCGATAGTGCCAATCTTTTGGTATGTTGTATAGCTCGTCGAGACGAATGTGTGTATATGTAACACATTGCTGTGTGACCCCTGGAACCCTACTTTTTTTCAACAAATGCTAATGCTAACAACTGCTAGATTTTTCAAAGTGCGATAACTCGGAAACCAATAGGTTTTAAGCGCCCGTCTTTTAGTATGTTGTATAGCTCTTCGAGACGAACGCATGGATTTGAAATGTATTCATTTTTTTCAGATTGACTTCAAAACCCCCACAATTACATAAGACTATAGTAAGGCGTCAAAACATAGATTTTAAGTCCAAATTTTCCGATATGGCCAATCTTTTGGTATGTTGTATAGCTCGTCGAGACGAACGTGTGTATGTGTGACACATTGCTGTGTGACCCCTGGAACCCTACTTTTTTTCGACAAGTACTAATGCTAACAAATGCTAATGCTAACAACTGCTAGATTCTTCAAAGTGCGATAACTCGGAAACCAATAGGTTTTAAGCGCCCGTCTTTTAGTATGTTGTATAGCTCTTCGAGACGAACGCGTGGAAATGAAATGTATTATTTTTTTTTCAGATTGACTTCAAAACCCCCAAAATTACATAAGACTATAGTAAGGCGTCAAAACATAGATTTTAAGTCCAAAATTTCCGATAGTGCCAATCTTTTGGTATGTTGTATAGCTCGTCCAGACGAACGTGTGTATGTGTGACACATTGCTGTGTGACCCCTGGAACCCTACTTTTTTTTTCGACAAGTACTAATGCTAACAAATGCTAATGCTAACAACTGCTAGATTCTTCAAAGTAGGTTAACTCGGAAACCAATAGGTTTTAAGCGCCCATCTTTTAGTATGTTGTATAGCTCTTCGAGACGAACGCGTGGATATGAAATGTATTCATTTTTTTCAGATTGACTTCAAAACCCCCAAAATTACATAAGACTATAGTAAGGCGTCAAAACATAGATTTTAAGTCCCAAATTTCCGATAGTGCCAATCTTTTGGTATGTTGTATAGCTCGTCCAGACGAACGTGTGTATGTGTGACACATTGCTGTGTGACCCCTGGAACCCTACTTTTTTTTTTCGACAAATGCTAATGCTAACAAATGCTAATGCTAACTGCTAGATTTTTCAAAGTGCGATAACTCGGAAACCAATAGGTTTTAAGCGCCCGTCTTTTAGTATGTTGCATAGCTCTTCGAAACGAACGCGTGGAAATGAAATGTATTATTTTTTTTTTCAGATTGACTTCAAAACCCCCAAAATTACATAAGACTATGTAAGGCGTCAAAACATAGATTTTAAGTCAAAAATTTCCGATAGTGCCAATCTTTTGGTATGTTGTATAGCTCGTCGAGACGAATGTGTGTATATGTAACACATTGCTGTGTGACCCCTGGAACCCTACTTTTTTTCAACAAATGCTAATGCTAACAACTGCTAGATTTTTCAAAGTGCGATAACTCGGAAACCAATAGGTTTTAAGCGCCCATCTTTTAGTATGTTGTATAGCTCTTCGAGACGAACGCGTGGATATGAAATGTATTCATTTTTTTCAGATTGACTTCAAAACCCCCAAAATTACATAAGACTATAGTAAGGCGTCAAAACATAGATTTTAAGTCCCAAATTTCCGATAGTGCCAATCTTTTGGTATGTTGTATAGCTCGTCCAGACGAACGTGTGTATGTGTGACACATTGCTGTGTGACCCCTGGAACCCTACTTTTTTTTTTCGACAAATGCTAATGCTAACAAATGCTAATGCTAACTGCTAGATTTTTCAAAGTGCGATAACTCGGAAACCAATAGGTTTTAAGCGCCCGTCTTTTAGTATGTTGCATAGCTCTTCGAAACGAACGCGTGGAAATGAAATGTATTATTTTTTTTTTCAGATTGACTTCAAAACCCCCAAAATTACATAAGACTATGTAAGGCGTCAAAACATAGATTTTAAGTCCAAAATTTCCGATAGTGCCAATCTTTTGGTATGTTGTATAGCTCGTCGAGACGAATGTGTGTATATGTAACACATTGCTGTGTGACCCCTGGAACCCTACTTTTTTTCAACAAATGCTAATGCTAACAACTGCTAGATTTTTCAAAGTGCGATAACTCGGAAACCAATAGGTTTTAAGCGCCCGTCTTTTAGTATGTTGTATAGCTCTTCGAGACGAACGCATGGATTTGAAATGTATTCATTTTTTTCAGATTGACTTCAAAACCCCCACAATTACATAAGACTATAGTAAGGCGTCAAAACATAGATTTTAAGTCCAAATTTTCCGATAGTGCCAATCTTTTGGTATGTTGTATAGCTCGTCGAGACGAACGTGTGTATGTGTGACACATTGCTGTGTGACCCCTGGAACCCTACTTTTTTTCGACAAGTACTAATGCTAACAAATGCTAATGCTAACAACTGCTAGATTCTTCAAAGTGTGATAACTCGGAAACCAATAGGTTTTAAGCGCCCGTCTTTTAGTATGTTGTATAGCTCTTCGAGACGAACGCGTGGAAATGAAATGTATTATTTTTTTTTCAGATTGACTTCAAAACCCCCAAAATTACATAAGACTATAGTAAGGCATCAAAACATAGATTTTAAGTCCAAAATTTCCGATAGTGCCAATCTTTTGGTATGTTGTATAGCTCGTCGAGACGAACGTGTGTATGTGTGACACATTGCTGTGTGACCCCTGGAACCCTACTTTTTTTTTCGACAAGTACTAATGCTAACAAATGCTAATGCTAACAACTGCTAGATTCTTCAAAGTGCGTTAACTCGGAAACCAATAGGTTTTAAGCGCCCATCTTTTAGTATGTTGTATAGCTCTTCGAGACGAACGCGTGGATATGAAATGTATTAATTTTTTTCAGATTGACTTCAAAACCCCCAAAATTACATAAGACTATAGTAGGGCAACAAAACATAGATTTTAAGTCCAAAATTTCCGATAGTGCCAATCTTTTGGTATGTTGTATAGCTCGTCCAGACGAACGTGTGTATGTGTGACACATTGCTGTGTGACCCCTGGAACCCTACTTTTTTTTTTCGACAAATGCTAATGCTAACAAATGCTAATGCTAACTGCTAGATTTTTCAAAGTGCGATAACTCGGAAACCAATAGGTTTTAAGTGCCCGCCTTTTAGTATGTTGTATAGCTCTTCGAGACGAACGCATGGATATGAAATGTATTCATTTTTTTTCAGATTGACTTCAAAACCCCCAAAATTACATAAGACTATAGTAGGGTAACAAAACATAGATTTTAAGTCCAAAATTTCCGATAGTGCCAATCTTTTGGTATGTTGTATAGCTCGTCGAGACGGACGTGTGTGACCCCTGGAACCCTATTTTTTTTTCGACAAATGCTAATGCTGACAAATGCTAATGCTAACAACTGCTACATTTTTCAAAGTGTGATAACTCGGAAACCAATAGGTTTTAAGCGCCCGTCTTTTAGTATGTTGTATAGCTCTTCGAGACGAACGCATGGATATGAAATGTATTCATTTTTTTCAGATTGACTTCAAAACCCCCAAAATTACATAAGACTATAGTAAGGCAACAAAACATAGATTTTAAGTCCAAAATTTCCGATAGTGTTAATCTTTTGGTATGTTGTATAGCTCGTCGAGACGAATGTGTGTATGTGTGACACATTGCTGTGTGACCCCTGGAACCCTATTTTTTTTTTCGACAAATGCTAATGCTAACAACTGCTAGATTTTTCAAAGTGCGATAACTCGGAAACCAATAGGTTTTAAGTGCCCGCCCTTTAGTATGTTGTATAGCTCTTCGGGACGAACGCGTGGATATGAAATGAATTCATTTTTTTCGGATTGACTTCCAAACCCCCAAAATTACATAAGACTATAGTAAGGCGTCAAAACATAGATTTTAAGTCTTAAATCTCCGATAGTGCCAATCTTTTGGTATGTTGTATAGCTCGTCGAAACGAACGTGTGGATGTGTGAATGTGACACATGGCTGTGCGACACCTGGAACCCTACTTTTTTTTTTACAAATGCTAATGCTAACAAATGCTAATGCTAACAACTTCTAATGCTAACAAATGCTAATGCTAACACCAACCGCGACACAAGGTTGCACACACTTGGCGAGCTGCAGGCCCTAACATTAATGTTAGGGCCAAATCTGTAGGAGCAGTGTCCAAAAATGTGTTTTGCAAGAATGGGCCTCATGGTGGCGCTAGAAGAGGGCCATGTGAGAAATGGCATGGATCGGGGCACCTCAGAAATATTGCAAAACTCCGAACCATCATATCCCACTCTGAACTTGAAATGTCCGTCCATGCATTTATCTCATCCAGGCTAGATTACTGTAACTCACTTTTTACCTCTCTCAATAAAACATCCATTGACAAATTGCAGCTGCTTCATAATGCTGCTGCCAGGTTACTCACTAAGTCAAGAAAGTCATGTCACATCACTCCCATTCTAGCCTCTCTGCACTGGCTCCCGGTACACTACAGGATCCACTTCAAAGTCCTCACTTTTGCTTTTAGAGCAATTCATGGCCAAGCCCCTATCTATATCTCAGAAATTATCCATCCCAACCCTACCACTCGCTCACTCAGATCCACAGATCAGCACCTCCTTGAGGTCCCTTGGACCAATTTAGTAACCAAGGGCGACCGATTCTTTGGCGATAGCTCCAAAGCTCTGGAACACCCTAACCCTGGATCTAAAAACAACCCCCTCAGATGCTTCCTTTAAGAGGCATCTGAAAACACACCTGTTTTAATTAGGCCTACAAAATGTAGGCCTAATTATAGGCCTACCAGGTGGGGTCCGCTCACTATCCCGACTATCCGCTGTTCCGACTAGCGTCGGCAGGTTAGTTACTTAGCGTTGGCCGGTTTAGTTACTTAGCGTCGGCAGGTTAGTTACTCAGCGTCGGCAGGTTAGTTACTGAGGTAAGGTTTACTGAGGTTAGGTTTAGGGTTGGGGGTAGAGTTAGGGTTAGTTTTAGTGTCGGAATACGGGCCCGTCGGCACACTGCTGCAGACCCCTACCAGGTATACCTACAATATGTTGGATTGTACCATGGATATAGAGGATTAAAGGGCAACATTGGAACCAGTGTACGATAAAACAGTTAAAAAAACAACTTAGGTGAGTCATAAGTTACAAATACATCAACCCAGTTGAGTAGTTTCTTAAAGCAACTACAACAAACAAACACAAACAACAGGCTACGGATTCGGAGTCTGATTCAACATATAGAACACATAGTTACAGTACATACAGAGTCAGAGTTTAACCCTTATACCAAGGGTCTTCAACAGGGGTCCTCCAAATCTTTGTGTGATAGAAACATTTTTTTTCCCGAGAACTTTAACAAAAAATAGCAGATCTACAAGCTCACAACGCCTCGCGCTGTTGTGAGCTTGTACATCGGCTATTTTAGACAAAGGGGTTTGGTACGTGTAGAGGTGAAATAGAGCAGACTAAGTACAGAGTGAAAGGTGAAGTTTATTAAGTATTGACGGTTCAAGTGGTTAAATATCTGAAAACACAAATTGACATGAATCCAAAATACACTGATGATTGTGCTGTCAAACAATGAAACTATATGGAATATATCTATGTACAGCTTGTGGGGGTCCCTGCTTCATCTCTCTCTCAACTAAGAGGGCCTTGGCCTGAAAACGTTGAAGACCACTGCCTTATACACATAGTTACAGTACTGTACTGAGTCAGAGTTAAGGCGTTGGGGACCACACAGAGGGAAATAAAACAAACTATCCTATCACTATAGCTGCAAAGACATGGACATCTACAGGCTATGGGTTCGAGGTCTGATTCAATTCAAACAGTAGGCCTGTAATCTTTTCAGTTGTTTTCTCATTGAGTGGGCTGAAAAGTGAGAGGGAGAAGCGATATGATACATGAACAGCTTCAATATTGCAGTGTTGCATGTTGCTGGTTCTTGACTTCAGGGCCAACATCAAACTTTAATCTGCAGCGTGTGGCCTTCAAACCATGCATTAACATTTGTCTTTGGGAGAGAGCATCATCTCAAATGTCAATAGTACCAGTGCCAGTCCAAGGAATCTATGACTGAAAATAGACCATAGTCAAGCGACAAAGTATTAAGTCACCAAGACTGCTGCTTGGCATGTGTATATTGACCTACATGTACGACCATTATAGAATTGTGAGGTTGCGCTTGTCAATTCTGTGTGGGGACTGATGGACTGATGGGGACGGATGGACCTACGGACGGATGGGTGCTGATAAGGAATGATGGTCTGATGGACTGACTGACGGATGGACTAATGAACTGACAGTGACTGACTGACTGACTGACTAAACTATGGTAGCGACTGACTAACTGAATGAATGATTTTATTTTCGTGTCTGGCTGCCTTTCACAGCCCATCCCTTACGGGATTATTCAGACACAATTTAAATAACAGTTTTTCTAGTGCCAACATGCTGACACAAAAATGAATAACTAAATACTGTATACTGTATACCTCTGATCAAAAGTACATCAATAGTCTGATATTCTGACTAAATAAACTATGGCACTGTCCAGGGACATGGAGAGAATGTTGGAGAGGCAGGGTCTGAAATGTTTAAAAGCACCGAAAATAGCAGACCTCCAAGCTCACAACGAGACTGACTAGACCGGTGCAGACTTGTTACTGACCATACAAACTATGATACAGACAGACTCTCGTTCCATTCAACACTTTTATAAAACCCAGTGAGCAGGACACTGCGGGGAATTGAACCTCGTCCATAGTCAACCGTGGAGTTCCATACCAGTGTCTTTTGCTTTTGGATTTATTTAGGTTGAATGGATCAGTGTAGTCTGGTGTTTTAGGCTGTTTAAAACTGTCACAATATGTAGAATGCATACTATGATACGGACTAAACTATGTTTCACTTTGTTTCTGTATGCACAGTATGGCTGACTATGGCACTGACTAAACTATAGTACATCTTGGCATTTCATAGCCTCTGTCCGGAGCCATGTGCTGACTGCTACTCACAAGCGCTCGTGGCTGCCCTTGGGTGTGCTTTTCCAAATAATACAAGCAATCTCCTTTGCTGCTTGCATTCTTCTCCACACAATGTTCAAAGGCTCTGACAAAGCTTCTGTACTGCAGGGGATCTCCATCAAAACATGGAATCTCTCTTGGTGGCAGGAGTGTGAAGTTTGTAGCTGTACTAGCATGGCGGTTATGTCATTTTGTCTTTGTAATAAGTTGAACATAGCTGAGGTGTGGGGTCTGTTTGCTGCACAGCCGGGTTCATGTTTGTTGTATTGTCCTGAACATTGTCCTGTGCTGCATTCCAAGATACATGAGGTCTTTGTACAGATGGTGGTTGTGTTGGAATGGGTGTTGGTTGTTGTTTTCGAGAAGGTTGTTGCGGCTTTAGTGGTTGCATTGATGGTAGTTGCTGTAGTAAAAGTTGTGGTGGTAGTAGAGATTGCTGTGTTGAAGGTTGAGTTAACTGTTGCGGTGGTTCAAGAGATTGCTGTGTGGAAGGTTGAGTTAACGGTTGCTGTGGTTGTAGAGATTGCTGCATGGAAGGTTGAGTTAGCGGTTGCTGTGGTTGTAGGGATTGCTGCGTGGAAGGTTGAGTTAACTGTTGCTGTGGTTGTAGAGATTGCTGTGTAGAAGGTTGAGTTAACTGTTGCTGTGGTTGTAGAGATTGCTGCGTGGAAGGTTGAGTTAACTGTTGCTGTGGTTGTAGAGATTGCTGTGTAGAAGGTTGAGTTAACTGTTGCTGTGGTTGTAGAGATTGCTGTGTAGAAGGTTGAGTTAACTGTTGCTGTGGTCGTAGAGATTGCTGTGTGGAAGGTTGAGTTAACTGTTGCTGTGGTTGTAGAGATTGCTGCGTGGAAGGTTGAGTTAACTGTTGCTGTGGTTGTAGAGATTTCTGTGTGGAAGGTTGAGTTAGCTGTTGCTGTGTAAACTTTGGTTTGTAACACTGCTATGTTTGCGAAGTAGCTCTCAGTTGTGCATCAAGCTCCATAATTTCCTCTTTCTTAACATTTCTTCCTCCTCTTCCATTTCCCGTTTCTTTTGCAGAATGTTTTCCCTCTCCTCCAGAGCGTACTTCTCCTTTAATGCATCACATTAGAATGCTGTCTGTTGGTTTAATTAGATTGTCCACATCATCCTCATTCTCTTGAACCATTTCCACAGCCTTTGTACTTTGTGTCCAAGTATTCACTTCATCCCCAAATTCCTTGACATTTATCATTTTTGCATTGAACCATAAATCATGTTTTGCCTTCTCCTCCGGGGGCAATACTGGCAACAGAGCCTTCTGAGCATCTCTTGCTTCCTTGATTAAGTTTAAATACTTCATAAACACACATTGATTAAGTTTAAATACTTCATAAACACACATTAACTTTAAATACTTCATGAACACACATTGCACCTCATGTTTGGATCGAGTTTAAATACTTCATAAACACACATTGATTAAGTTTGAATACTTCATAAACACACATTAAGTTTAAATACTTCAAAAACACACATTAAGTTTAAATACTTCATAAACACACATAAATACTTCATAAACACACATTGCACCTCATGTTTGGATCCAGTTTGCATCCACTCCCAAATGCTTTTTTGCATGTTAGATGCCTTGTTCAATTTTGCCTTTCTCTCTTTTTGCAAAGTTTCCAGTTTATCCAGTAGGGCTTTAGGTGTCAATATGCCTTTTCGATTCATAACCGGTGTCTCCGTTTCGACAACACTTTGAGTGGTTTCGGACTGCTTTTCGGCCTCTGGGGGCTGTGAACCCTCCACAACAGCCAGCGTGCATTGCATCACCATCAGTAGGCCTATGCGTTTCAGCCCCAGTGGTGGGTAGTTCAACCATTACGCATAATTCATTTCATCCTGAACACCTTTATCAGACGCCATAATAACTAGCAATGCAAAATACCAACAGTTCAAATATAAAACAGTGCCTTCATTGAAATCAGAACAATGTGCAAAACCCGAACTTAAATCACAGTTAAAACCTCAAAACCTTCAGAACAGAGTCAGACCCACGAACAGGTTGCAACGGTAACATTGTAACAGTGAACCATGAACCCTCGAGCGGGTTACAACCATAAAACTGAAACCATGTGAAACTAGTGATTTGATACCCTACTGCTGTTGAAGGTTGAGTTAACGGTTGCTGTGGTTGTAGAGATTGCTGCGTGGAAGGTTGAGTTAACTGTTGCTGTGGAGATTGCTGTGTGGAAGGTTGAGTTAACTGTTGCTGTGGTTGTAGGGATTGCTGCGTGGAAGGTTGAGTTAGTGGTTGCTGTGGTTGTAGAGATTGCTGTGTGGAAGGTTGAGTTAACTGTTGCTGTTGTTGTAGATATTGCTGCGTGGAAGGTTGAGTTAGCGGTTGCTGTGGTTGTAGAGATTGCTGTGTGGAAGGTTGAGTTAACTGTTGCTGTTGTTGTAGAGATTGTTGCGTGGAAGGTTGAGTTAACTGTTGCTGTGGTTGTAGAGGTTGCTGTGTGGAAGGTTGAGTTAACTGTTGCTGTAGATGTAGAGATTGCTGCATGGTAGGTTGGAAATATTTGGCTTGAGGATTGAGTGTGACTGTGGGTTCCTTTAACATGGTTCCTTTCCTGTAGTGGGATTTCATTCCATCTGAATTTGTGAGTGACAGAGCTTGGCGACTGGGGGATTTTAACACTGCTATTTTTGCGTTGGTAGCTCTCAGTTGTACATCAAGCTCCATAATTTCCTCTTTTTTAACATTTCTTCCTCCTCCTCCATGTCCCTTTTCTTTTTCAGAATGTTTTCCTGCTCCTCCAGAGCGTACTTCTCCTTTAATGCATCACATTAGAATTATGTCTGTTATTTTAATCAGATTATCCACATCACATCACATCCACTTCACATTAGAATGCTGTCTGTTGGTTTAATTAGATTGTCCACATCATCCTCCTTCTCGAACCATTTCCACAGCCTTTGTACTTTGTGTCCAAGTATTCACTTCATCCACAAATCCCTTGACATTTATAATTTTTGCATTGAACCATAACTCATGTTTTGCCTTCTCCTCCGGGGGCAATACTGGCAACAGAGCCTTCTGAGAATCTCTTGCTTCCTTGATTACGTTTAAATACTTCATAAACACACATTGATTAAGTTTAAATACTTCATGAACATACAGTGATTAAGTTTAATACTTCATAAACACGCATTGCACCTCATGTTTGGATCCAGTTTGCATCCACTCCCAAATGCTTTTTTGCAGGTTAGATGCCTTGTTCAATTTTGCCTTTCTCTCTTTTAGCAATGTTTCCAGTTCATCCAGTAGGGCTTTAGGTGTTGTTCGTTTTGTGACCATGTGTCTCCGTTTCGACAGCACTTTGAGTGGTTTCGGGCAGTTTTTCAGCCTCTGGGGGCTGTGAACCCTTTACAACAGCCAGCGTGCATTGCGTCACCATCAGTAGGCCTATGCCTTCAGTGAAATCAGAACAATGTGAAAAACCCAAACTTAAATCAGTTAAAACCTCAAACCCTTCAGAACAGAGTCAGATCCACGAACGGGTTGCAATCATAACATTGTAACAGTGAACCATGAACTCTCGAACGGGTTACAACCATAAAACTGAAACCATGAACCACCAATGCATTGGACTTGTAACCCGGGTTACAATCATAAAACTGAAACCATGAAACACCAATGCATTGGACTTGTACCCGGGTTACAACCATAAAACTGAAACCATGAACCACCAATGCATTGGACTTGTACCCGGTTGTAGACTTGCTGTGCTTGTAGAGGTTGCTGTGTGGAAGGTTGAGTTAACTGTTGCTGTGGTTGTAGAGATTGCTGCGTGGAAGGTTGAGTTAACTGTTGCTGTGGTTGTAGAGATTGCTGCGTGGAAGGTTGTGTTAACTGTTGCTGTGGTTGTAGAGATTGCTGTGTGGAAGGTTGAGTTAACTGTTGCTGTGGTTGTAGAGATTGCTGCGTGGAAGGTTGAGTTAGTGGTTGCTGTGGTAGTGGAGGTTGCTGCATGGTAGGTTGGAACTCTTTGGCTTGAGGATTGAGTGTGACTGCGGGTTCCTTTAACATGGTTCCTTTCCTGTAGTAGGATTCCATTCCATCTGAATTTGTGAGTGACAGAGCTTGGCGACTGGGGGATTGTAACACTGCTATTTTTGCGTTGGTAGCTCTCAGTTGTACATCAAGCTCCATAATTTCCTCTTTTTTAACATTTCTTCCTCCTCCTCCATGTCCCTTTTCTTTTTCAGAATGTTTTCCTGCTCCTCCAGGGCGTACTTCTCCTTTAATGCATCACATTAGAATGATGTCTGTTGGTTTAATTAGATTGTCCACATCATCCTCCTTCTCGAACCATTTCCACAGCCTTTGTACTTTGTGTCCAAGTATTCACTTCATCCACAAATCCCTTGACATGTATATTTTTTGCATTGAACCATAACTCATGTTTTGCCTTCTCCTCCGGGGGCAATACTGGCAACAGAGCCTTCTGAGAATCTCTTGCTTCCTTGATTAAGTTTAAATACTTCATAAACACACATTGATTAAGTTTAAATACTTAATGAACACACATGATTAAGTTTAATACTTCATAAACACGCATTGCACCTCATGTTTGGATCCAGTTTGCATCCACTCCCAAATGCTTTTTTGCAGGTTAGATGCCTTGTTCAATTTTGCCTTTCTCTCTTTTAGCAATGTTTCCAGTTTATCCAGTAGGGCTTTAGGTGTTGTTCGTTTTGTGACCATGTGTCTCCGTTTCGACAGCACTTTGAATGGTTTCGGGCAGTTGTTCAGCCTCTGGGGGCTGTGAACCCTTTACAACAGCCAGCGTGCATTGCGTCACCATCAGTAGGCCTATGCCTTCAGTGAAATCAGAACAATGTGAAAAACCCAAACTTAAATCAGTTAAAACCTCAAACCCTTCAGAACAGAGTCAGATCCACGAACGGGTTGCAATCATAACATTGTAACAGTGAACCATGAACTCTCGAACGGGTTACAACCATAAAACTGAAACCATGAACCACCAATGCATTGGACTTGTAACCCGGGTTACAATCATAAAACTGAAACCATGAACCACCAATGCATTGGACTTGTACCCGGGTTACAACCATAAAACTGAAACCATGAACCACCAATGCATTGGACTTGTACCCGGTTGTAGACTTGCTGTGCTTGTAGAGGTTGCTGTGTGGAAGGTTGAGTTAACTGTTGCTGTGGTTGTAGAGATAGCTGCGTGGAAGGTTGAGTTAACTGTTGCTGTGGTTGTAGAGATTGCTGCGTGGAAGGTTGTGTTAACTGTTGCTGTGGTTGTAGAGATTGCTGCGTGGAAGGTTGAGTTAACTGTTGCTGTGGTTGTAGAGATTGCTGCGTGGAAGGTTGAGTTAGTGGTTGCTGTGGTAGTGGACGTTGCTGCATGGTAGGTTGGAACTCTTTGGCTTGAGGATTGAGTGTGCCTGCGGGTTCCTTTAACATGGTTCCTTTCCTGTAGTAGGATTCCATTCCATCTGAATTTGTGAGTGACAGAGCTTGGCGACTGGGGGATTGTAACACTGCTATTTTTGCGTTGGTAGCTCTCAGTTGTACATCAAGCTCCATAATTTCCTCTTTTTTAACATTTCTTCCTCCTCCTCCATGTCCCTTTTCTTTTTCAGAATGTTTTCCTGCTCCTCCAGAGCGTACTTCTCCTTTAATGCATCACATTAGAATGCTGTCTGTTGGTTTAATTAGATTGTCCACATCATCCTCCTTCTCGAACCATTTCCACAGCCTTTGTACTTTTTGTCCAAGTATTCACTTCATCCACAAATCCCTTGACATTTATAATTTTTGCATTGAACCATAACTCATGTTTTGCCTTCTCCTCCGGGGGCAATACTGGCAACAGAGCCTTCTGAGAATCTCTTGCTTCCTTGATTAAGTTTAAATACTTCATAAACACACATTGATTAAGTTTAAATACTTCATGAACATACAGTGATTAAGTTTAATACTTCATAAACACGCATTGCACCTCATGTTTGGATCCAGTTTGCATCCACTCCCAAATGCTTTTTTGCAGGTTAGATGCCTTGTTCAATTTTGCCTTTCTCTCTTTTAGCAATGTTTCCAGTTTATCCAGTAGGGCTTTAGGTGGTGTTCGTTTCGAGACCATGTGTCTCCGTTTCGACAGCACTTTGAGTGGTTTCGGACAGTTTTTCAGCCTCTGGGGGCTGTGAACCCTTTACAACAGCCAGCGTGCATTGCGTCACCATCAGTAGGCCTATGCCTTCAGTGAAATCAGAACAATGTGAAAACCCCAAACTTAAATCAGTTAAAACCTCAAACCCTTCAGAACAGAGTCAGATCCACGAACGGGTTGCAATCATAACATTGTAACAGTGAACCATGAACTCTCGAACGGGTTACAACCATAAAACTGAAACCATGAACCACCAATGCATTGGACTTGTAACCCGGGTTACAATCATAAAACTGAAACCATGAACCACCAATGCAATGGACTTGTACCCGGTTGTAGACTTGCTGTGCTTGTAGAGGTTGCTGTGTGGAAGGTTGAGTTAACTGTTGCTGTGGTTGTAGAGATTGCTGCGTGGAAGGTTGAGTTAACTGTTGCTGTGGTTGTAGAGATTGCTGCGTGGAAGGTTGAGTTAACTGTTGCTGTCGTTGTAGAGATTGCTGCGTGGAAGGTTGAGTTAGTGGTTGCTGTGGTAGTGGAGGTTGCTGCATGGTAGGTTGGAACTCTTTGGCTTGAGGATTGAGTGTGACTGCAGGTTCCTTTAACATGGTTCCTTTCCTGTAGTAGGATTCCATTCCATCTGAATTTGTGAGTGACAGAGCTTGGCGATTGGGGGATTGTAACACTGCTATTTTTGCGTTGGTAGCTCTCAGTTGTACATCAAGCTCCATAATTTCCTCTTTTTTAACATTTCTCCCTCCTCCTCCATGTCCCTTTTCTTTTTCAGAATGTTTTCCTGCTCCTCCAGAGCGTACTTCTCCTTTAATGCATCACATTAGAATTATGTCTGTTAGTTTAATTAGATTGTCCACATCACATCACATCCACATCACATTAGAATGCTGTCTGTTGGTTTAATTAGATTGTCCACATCATCCTCCTTCTCGAACCATTTCCACAGCCTTTGTACTTTGTGTCCAAGTATTCACTTCATCCACAAATCCCTTGACATTTATAATTTTTGCATTGAACCATAACTCATGTTTTGCCTTCTCCTCCGGGGGCAATACTGGCAACAGAGCCTTCTGAGAATCTCTTGCTTCCTTGATTAAGTTTAAATACTTCATAAACACACATTGATTAAGTTTAAATACTTCATGAACACACATTGATTAAGTTTAATACTTCATAAACACGCATTGCACCTCATGTTTGGATCCAGTTTGCATCCACTCCCAAATGCTTTTTTGCAGGTTAGATGCCTTGTTCAATTTTGCCTTTCTCTCTTTTAGCAATGTTTCCAGTTTATCCAGTAGGGCTTTAGGTGTTGTTCGTTTCGAGACCATGTGTCTCCGTTTCGACAGCACTTTGAGTGGTTTCGGACAGTTTTTCAGCCTCTGGGGGCTGTGAACCCTTTACAACAGCCAGCGTGCATTGCGTCACCATCAGTAGGCCTATGCCTTCAGTGAAATCAGAACAATGTGAAAAACCCAAACTTAAATCAATTAAAACCTCAAACCCTTCAGAACAGAGTCAGATCCACGAACTGGTTGCAATCATAACATTGTAACAGTGAACCATGAACTCTCGAACGGGTTACAACCATAAAACTGAAACCATGAACCACCAATGCATTGGACTTGTAACTCGGGTTACAATCATAAAACTGAAACCATGAACCACCAATGCATTGGACTTGTACCCGGGTTACAACCATAAAACTGAAACCATGAACCACCAATGCATTGGACTTGTACCCGATGTAGACTTGCTGTGCTTGTAGAGGTTGCTGTGTGGAAGGTTGAGTTAACTGTTGCTGTGGTTGTAGAGATTGCTGCGTGGAAGGTCGAGTTAACTTTTGCTGTGGTTGTAGAGATTGCTGCGTGGAAGGTTGAGTTAGCGGTTGCTGTGGTAGTGGAGGTTGCTGCATGGTAGGTTGGAACTCTTTGGCTTGAGGATTGAGTGTGACTGCGGGTTCCTTTAACATGGTTTCTTTCCTGTAGTAGGATTCCATTCCATCTGAATGTGTGAGTGACAGAGCTTCATGGCGACTGCTATTTTTCCGTTGGTAGCTCTCAGTTGTGCATCAAGCTCCATCATTTCCTTTCTCTTTTTCAGCATTTCTTCCTCCTCCTCCATTTCACATTTCTTTTTCAGAATGTTTTCCTTTGTACTTTGTACATCTCTTGCTTCCTTGAGTAAGTTTAAATACTTCATAAACACACATTGATTAAGTTTAAATACTTCATAAACACACATTGCACCTCATGTTTGGATCCAGTTTGCATCCAGTTCATAAACACACATTGATTAAGTTTAAATACTTCATAAACACACATTAAGTTTAAATACTTCATAAATACACATTGATTCAGTCTAAATACTTCATAAACACATCATCCTCACTCTTGAACCATTTCCACAGCCTTTGTACTTTGTGTCCAAGTATTCACTTCATCACCAAATTCCTTGATATTTATCATTTTTGCATTGAACCATAAATCATGTTTTGCCTTCTCCTCCGGGGGCAATACTGGCAACAGAGCCTTCTGAGAATCTCTTGCTCCCTTGATTAAGTTTAAATGGATACAGTTTAAATACTTCCTAAACACACATTGATTCAGATTAAATACTTCATAAACACACATTGCACCTCATGTTTGGATCCAGTTTGCATCCACTCCCAAATGCTTTTGACATTTGACATTTATCATTTTTGCATTGAACCATAACTCATGTTTTGCCTTCTCCTCCGGGGGCAATACTGGCAACAGAGCCTTCTGAGAATCTCTTGCTCCCTTGATTACGTTTAAATACTTCATAAACACACATTGATTAAGTTTAAATACTTCATGAACACACATTGATTAAGTTTAAATACTTCATAAACACACATTGCACCTCATGTTTGGATCCAGTTTGCATCCACTCCCAAATGCTTTTTTGCAGGTTAGATGCCTTGTTCAATTTTGCCTTTCTCTCTTTTAGCAATGTTTCCAGTTTATCCAGTAGGGCTTTAGGTGTTGTTCGTTTTGTGACCATGTGTCTCCGTTTCGACAGCACTTTGAGTGGTTTCGGACAGTTTTTCAGCCTCTGGGGGCTGTGAACCCTTTACAACAGCCAGCGTGCATTGCGTCACCATCAGTAGGCCTATGCCTTCAGTGAAATCAGAACAATGTGAAAAACCCAAACTTAAATCAGTTAAAACCTCAAACCCTTCAGAACAGAGTCAGACCCACGAAAGGGTTGCAACCGTAACATTGTAACAGTGAACCATGAACCCTCGAACGGGTTACAACCATAAAACTGAAACCATGAACCACCAATGCATTGGACTTGTACCACGGGTTACAATCATAAAACTGAAACCATGAACATCCAATGCATTGGACTTGTACCCGAATTACAACCATAAAACTGAAACCATGAACCAACAATGCATTGGACTTGTACCCGGTTGTAGACTTAGTGTGGTTGTAGAGGTTGCTGTGTGGAAGGTTGAGTTAACTGTTGCTGTGGTTGTAGAGATTGCTGCGTGGAAGGTCGAGTTAACTTTTGCTGTGGTTGTAGAGGTTGCTGTGTGGAAGGTTGAGTTAACTGTTGCTGTGGTTGTAGAGATTGCTGCGTGGAAGGTTGAGTTAGCGGTTGCTGTGGTAGTGGAGGTTGCTGCATGGTAGGTTGGAACTCTTTGGCTTGAGGATTGAGTGTGACTGCGGGTTCCTTTAACATGGTTTCTTTCCTGTAGTAGGATTCCATTCCATCTGAATGTGTGTGAGTGACAGAGCTTCATGGCGACTGGGGGCGACTGCTATTTTTCCGTTGGTAGCTCTCAGTTGTGCATCAAGCTCCATCATTTCCTTTCTCTTTTTCAGCATTTCTTCCTCCTCCTCCATGTCACATTTTTTTTCAGAATGTTTTCCTTTGTACTTTGTACATCTCTTGCTTCCTTGATTAAGTTTAAATACTTCATAAACACACATTGATTAAGTTTTAATACTTCAAAAACACACATTGCACCTCATGTTTGGACCCAGTTTGCATCCAGTTCATAAACACACATTAAGTTTAAATACTTCATAAACACACATTAAGTTTAAATACTTCATAAACACACATTGATTCAGTCTAAATACTTCATAAACACATCATCCTCACTCTAGCAGCTAGCAGTCATAAAGTAAGATCTAAGAATAAGAAAGTACTATCTAAGTGGCTGCACTGCTTTTACTGAGTGCAAACACACATTGCACCTCATGTTTGGATCCAGTTTGCATCCAGTTCATAAACACACATTGATTAAGTTTAAATACTTCATAAACACACATTAAGTTTAAATACTTCATAAACACACATTGATTCAGTCTAAATACTTCATAAACACATCATCCTCACTCTTGAACCATTTCCACAGCCTTTGTACTGTGTCTCCAAGTATTCACTTCATCCCCAAATTCCTTGATATTTATCATTTTTGCATTGAACCATAAATCATGTTTTGCCTTCTCCTCCGGGGGCAATACTGGCAACAGAGCCTTCTGAGAATCTATTGCTCCCTTGATTAAGTTTAAATGGATACAGTTTAAATACTTCATAAACACACATTGATTAAGTTTAAATACTTCATAAACACACATTGATTAAGTTTAAATACTTCATGAACACACATTGATTACGTTTAAGTACTCCATAAACACACTCCATAAACACACATTGCACCTCAGGTTGGGATCTAGTTTGCATCCACTCCCAAATGCTTTTTTGCAGGTTAGATGCCTTGTTCAATTTTGCCTGTCTCTCTTTTAGCAATGTTTCCAGTTTATCCAGTAGGGCTTTAGGTGTTGTTCATTTTGTGACCATGTGTCTCCGTTTTGACAGCACTTTGAGTGGTTTCGGACAGTTTTTCAGCCTCTGGGGGCTGTGAACCCTTTACAACAGCCAGCGTGCATTGCGTCACCATCAGTAGGCCTATGCCTTCAGTGAAATCAGAACAATGTGAAAAACCCAAACTTAAATCAGTTAAAACCTCAAACCCTTCAGAACAGAGTCAGACCCACGAAAGGGTTGCAACCGTAACATTGTAACAGTGAACCATGAACCCTCGAACGGGTTACAACCATAAAACTGAAACCATGAACCACCAATGCATTGGACTTGTACCACGGGTTACAATCATAAAACTGAAACCATGAACATCCAATGCATTGGACTTGTACCAGGATTACAACCATAAAACTGAAACCATGAACCACCAATGCATTGGACTTGTACCCGGTTGTAGACTTAGTGTGGTTGTAGAGGTTGCTGTGTGGAAGGTTGAGTTAACTGTTGCTGTGGTTGTAGAGATTGCTGCGTGGAAGGTCGAGTTAACTTTTGCTGTGGTTGTAGAGGTTGCTGTGTGGAAGGTTGAGTTAACTGTTGCTGTGGTTGTAGAGATTGCTGCGTGGAAGGTTGAGTTAGCGGTTGCTGTGGTAGTGGAGGTTGCTGCATGGTAGGTTGGAACTCTTTGGCTTGAGGATTGAGTGTGACTGCGGGTTCCTTTAACATGGTTTCTTTCCTGTAGTAGGATTCCATTCCATCTGAATGTGTGAGTGACAGAGCTTCATGGCGACTGGGGGCGACTGCTATTTTTCCGTTGGTAGCTCTCAGTTGTGCATCAAGCTCCATCATTTCCTTTCCCTTTTTCAGCATTTCTTCCTCCTCCTCCATTTCACATTTTTTTTTCAGAATGTTTTCCTTTGTACTTTGTACATCTCTTGCTTCCTTGATTAAGTTTAAATACTTCATAAACACACATTGATTAAGTTTTAATACTTCAAAAACACACATTGCACCTCATGTTTGGACCCAGTTTGCATCCAGTTCATAAACAAACATTAAGTTTAAATACTTCATAAACACACATTAAGTTTAAATACTTCATAAACACACATTGATTCAGTCTAAATACTTCATAAACACATCATCCTCACTCTAGCAGCTAGCAGTCATAAAGTAAGATCTAAGAATAATAAAGTACTATCTAAGTGGCTGCACTGCTTTTACTGAGTGCAAACACACATTGCACCTCATGTTTGGATCCAGTTTGCATCCAGTTCATAAACACACATTGATTAAGTTTAAATACTTCATAAACACACATTAAGTTTAAATACTTCATAAACACACATTGAGTCAGTCTAAATACTTCATAAACACATCATCCTCACTCTAGCAGCTAGCAGTCATAAAGTAAGATCTAAGAATAAGAAAGTACTATCTAAGTGGCTGCACTGCTTTTACTGAGTGCAAACACACATTGCACCTCATGTTTGGATCCAGTTTGCATCCAGTTCATAAACACACATTGATTAAGTTTAAATACTTCATAAACACACATTAAGTTTAAATACTTCATAAACACACATTGAGTCAGTCTAAATACTTCATAAACACATCATCCTCACTATTGAACCATTTCCACAGCCTTTGTACTTTGTGTCCAAGTATTCACTTCATCCCCAAATTCCTTGATATTTATCATTTTTGCATTGAACCATAAATCATGTTTTGCCTTCTCCTCCGGGGGCAATACTGGCAACAGAGCCTTCTGAGAATCTCTTGCTCCCTTGATTAAGTTTAAATGGATACAGTTTAAATACTTCATAAACACACATTGATTAAGTTTAAATACTTCATAAACACACATTGATTAAGTTTAAATACTTCATAAACACACATTGATTAAGTTTAAATACTTCATGAACACACATTGATTACGTTTAAGTACTCCATAAACACACATTGCACCTCAGGTTGGGATCCAGTTTGCATCCACTCCCAAATGCTTTTTTGCAGGTTAGATGCCTTGTTCAATTTTGCCTGTCTCTCTTTTAGCAATGTTTCCAGTTTATCCAGTAGGGCTTTAGGTGTTGTTCGTTTTGTGACCATGTGTCTCCGTTTTGACAGCACTTTGAGTGGTTTCGGACAGTTTTTCAGCCTCTGGGGGCTGTGAACCCTTTACAACAGCCAGCGTGCATTGCGTCACCATCAGTAGGCCTATGCCTTCAGTGAAATCAGAACAATGTGAAAAACCCAAATTTAAATCAGTTAAAACCTCAAACCCTTCAGAACAGAGTCAGACCCACGAAAGGGTTGCAACCGTAACATTGTAACAGTGAACCATGAACCCTCGAACGGGTTACAACCATAAAACTGAAACCATGAACCACCAATGCATTGGACTTGTACCACGGGTTACAATCATAAAACTGAAACCATGAACATCCAATGCATTGGATTTGTACCCGGATTACAACCATAAAACTGAAACCATGAACCACCAATGCATTGGACTTGTACCCGGTTGTAGACTTAGTGTGGTTGTAGAGGTTGCTGTGTGGAAGGTTGAGTTAACTGTTGCTGTGGTTGTAGAGATTGCTGCGTGGAAGGTTGAGTTAGCGGTTGCTGTGGTAGTGGAGGTTGCTGCATGGTAGGTTGGAACTCTTTGGCTTGAGGATTGAGTGTGACTGCGGGTTCCTTTAACATGGTTTCTTTCCTGTAGTAGGATTCCATTCCATCTGAATGTGTGAGTGACAGAGCTTCATGGCGACTGGGGGCGACTGCTATTTTTCCGTTGGTAGCTCTCAGTTGTGCATCAAGCTCCATCATTTCCTTTCTCTTTTTCAGCATTTCTTCCTCCTCCTCCATTTCACATTTCTTTTTCAGAATGTTTTCCTTTGTACTTTGTACATCTCTTGCTTCCTTGATTAAGTTTAAATACTTCATAAACACACATTGATTAAGTTTTAATACTTCAAAAACACACATTGCACCTCATGTTTGGACCCAGTTTGCATCCAGTTCATAAACACACATTAAGTTTAAATGCTTCATAAACACACATTAAGTTTAAATACTTCATAAACACACATTGATTCAGTCTAAATACTTCATAAACACATCATCCTCACTCTAGCAGCTAGCAGTCATAAAGTAAGATCTAAGAATAAGAAAGTACTATCTAAGTGGCTGCACTGCTTTTACTGAGTGCAAACACACATTGCACCTCATGTTTGGATCCAGTTTGCATCCAGTTCATAAACACACATTGATTAAGTTTACATACTTCATAAACACACATTAAGTTTAAATACTTCATAAACACACATTGAGTCAGTCTAAATACTTCATAAACACATCATCCTCACTCTTGAACCATTTCCACAGCCTTTGTACTTTGTGTCCTAGTATTCACTTCATCCCCAAATTCCTTGATATTTATCATTTTTGCATTGAACCATGAATCATGTTTTGCCTTCTCCTCCGGGGGCAATACTGGCAACAGAGCCTTCTGAGAATCTCTTGCTCCCTTGATTAAGTTTAAATGGATACAGTTTAAATACTTCATAAACACACATTGATTAAGTTTAAATACTTCATAAACACACATTAAGTTTAAATACTTCATAAACACACATTGATTAAGTTTAAATACTTCATGAACACACATTGATTACGTTTAAGTACTCCATAAACACACATTGCACCTCAGGTTGGGATCCAGTTTGCATCCACTCCCAAATGCTTTTTTGCAGGTTAGATGCCTTGTTCAATTTTGCCTGTCTCTCTTTTAGCAATGTTTCCAGTTTATCCAGTAGGGCTTTAGGTGTTGTTCGTTTTGTGACCATGTGTCTCCGTTTTGACAGCACTTTGAGTGGTTTCGGACAGTTTTTCAGCCTCTGGGGGCTGTGAACCCTTTACAACAGCCAGCGTGCATTGCGTCACCATCAGAAGGCCTATGCCTTCAGTGAAATCAGAACAATGTGAAAAACCCAAACTTAAATCAGTTAAAACCTCAAACCCTTCAGAACAGAGTCAGACCCACGAAAGGGTTGCAACCGTAACATTGTAACAGTGAACCATGAACCCTCGAACGGGTTACAACCATAAAACTGAAACCATGAACCACCAATGCATTGGACTTGTACCACGGGTTACAATCATAAAACTGAAACCATGAACATCCAATGCATTGGACTTGTACCCGGATTACAACCATAAAACTGAAACCATGAACCACCAATGCATTGGACTTGTACCCGGTTGTAGACTTAGTGTGGTTGTAGAGGTTGCTGTGTGGAAGGTTGAGTTAACTGTTGCTGTGGTTGTAGAGATTGCTGCGTGGAAGGTCGAGTTAACTTTTGCTGTGGTTGTAGAGGTTGCTGTGTGGAAGGTTGAGTTAACTGTTGCTGTGGTTGTAGAGATTGCTGCGTGGAAGGTTGAGTTAGCGGTTGCTGTGGTAGTGGAGGTTGCTGCATGGTAGGTTGGAACTCTTTGGCTTGAGGATTGAGTGTGACTGCGGGTTCCTTTAACATGGTTTCTTTCCTGTAGTAGGATTCCATTCCATCTGAATGTGTGAGTGACAGAGCTTCATGGCGACTGGGGGCGACTGCTATTTTTCCGTTGGTAGCTCTCAGTTGTGCATCAAGCTCCATCATTTCCTTTCTCTTTTTCAGCATTTCTTCCTCCTCCTCCATTTCACATTTTTTTTCAGAATGTTTTCCTTTGTACTTTGTACATATCTTGCTTCCTTGATTAAGTTTAAATACTTCATAAACACACATTGATTAAGTTTTAATACTTCAAAAACACACATTGCACCTCATGTTTGGACCCAGTTTGCATCCAGTTCATAAACACACATTAAGTTTAAATACTTCATAAACACACATTAAGTTTAAATACTTCATAAACACACATTAGTTTAAATACTTCATAAACACACATTGATTCAGTCTAAATACTTCATAAACACATCATCCTCACTCTTGAACCATTTCCACAGCCTTTGTACTTTGTGTCCAAGTATTCACGTCATCCCCAAATTCCTTGATATTTATCATTTTTGCATTGAACCATAAATCATATTTTGCCTTCTCCTCCGGGGGCAATACTGGCAACAGAGCCTTCTGAGAATCTCTTGCTCCCTTGATTAAGTTTAAATGGATACAGTTTAAATACTTCATAAACACACATTGATTCAGATTAAATACTTCATAAAGACACATTGCACCTCATGTTTGGATCCAGTTTGCATCCACTCCCAAATGCTTTTGACATTTGGCATTTATAATTTTTGCATTGAACCATAACTCATGTTTTGCCTTCTCCTCCGGGGGCAATACTGGCAACAGAGCCTTCTGAGCATCTCTTGCTTCCTTGAGTAAGTTTAAATACTTCATAAACACACATTGCACCTCATGTTTGGATCCAGTTTGCATCCACTCCCAAATGCTTTTTTGCAGGTTAGATGCCTTGTTCAATTTTGCCTTTCTCTCTTTTAGCAATGTTTCCAGTTTATCCAGTAGGGCTTTAGGTTTTGTTCGTTTTGTGACCATGTGTCTCCGTTTCGACAGCACTTTGAGTGGTTTCGGACAGTTTTTCAGCCTCTGGGGGCTGTGAACCCTTTACAACAGCCAGCGTGCATTGCGTCACCATCAGTAGGCCTATGCCTTCAGTGAAATCAGAACAATGTGAAAAACCCAAACTTAAATCAGTTAAAACCTCAAACCCTTCAGAACAGAGTCAGACCCACGAAAGGGTTGCAACCGTAACATTGTAACAGTGAACCATGAACCCTCGAACGGGTTACAACCATAAAACTGAAACCATGAACCACCAATGCATTGGACTTGTACCACTGGTTACAATCATAAAACTGAAACCATGAACATCAAATGCATTGGACTTGTACCCGGAATACAACCATAAAACTGAAACCATGAACCACCAATGCATTGGACGTGTACCCGGTTGTAGACTTAGTGTGGTTGTAGAGGTTGCTGTGTGGAAGGTTGAGTTAACTGTTGCTGTGGTTGTAGAGATTGCTGCGTGGAAGGTCGAGTTAACTTTTGCTGTGGTTGTAGAGGTTGCTGTGTGGAAGGTTGAGTTAACTGTTGCTGTGGTTGTAGAGATTGCTGCGTGGAAGGTTGAGTTAGCGGTTGCTGTGGTAGTGGAGGTTGCTGCATGGTAGGTTGGAACTCTTTGGCTTGAGGATTGAGTGTGACTGCGGGTTCCTTTAACATGGTTTCTTTCCTGTAGTAGGATTCCATTCCATCTGAATGTGTGAGTGACAGAGCTTCATGGCGACTGGGGGCGACTGCTATTTTTCCGTTGGTAGCTCTCAGTTGTGCATCAAGCTCCATCATTTCCTTTCTCTTTTTCAGCATTTCTTCCTCCTCCTCCATTTCACATTTCTTTTTCAGAATGTTTTCCTTTGTACTTTGTACATTTCTTGCTTCCTTGATTAAGTTTAAATACAACACACATTGATTAAGTTTAAATACTTCATAAACACACATTAAGTTTAAATACTTCATAAACACACATTGATTCAGTTTAAATACTTCATAAACACAATTTGATTAAGTTTAAATACTTCATAAACACACATTGCACCTCATGTTTGGATCCAGTTTGCATCCACTCCCAAATGCTTTTTTGCAGGTTAGATGCCTTGGTCAATTTTGCCTTTCTCTCTTTTAGCAATGTTTCCAGTTTATCCAGTAGGGCTTTAGGTGTTGTTCGTTTTTAGAACATGTCTCCGTTTCGACAGCACTTTGAGTGGTTTCAGACAGTTTTTCAGCCTCTGGGGGCTGTGAACCCTTTACAACAGCCAGCGTCTATTGCATCACCATCAATAGGCCTATGCCTTCAGTGAAATCAGAACAATGTGAAAAACCCAAACTTAAATCAGTTAAAACCTCAAACCCTTCAGAACAGAGTCAGACCCACGAAAGGGTTGCAACCGTAACATTGTAACAGTGAACCATGAACCCTCGAACGGGTTACAACCATAAAACTGAAACCATGAACCACCAATGCATTGGACTTGTACCACGGGTTACAACCATAAAACTGAAACCATGAACCACCAATGCATTGGACTTGTACCACGGGTTACAATCATAAAACTGAAACAATGAACATCCAATGCATTGGACTTGTACCCCTGGTAACAACCATAAAACAAACCATGAACCACCAATGCATTGGACTTGTACCCTGGGTAACAACCATAAAACAAAACACGAACCACCAATGCATTGGACTTGTACCCGGGTTACAACCATAAGTCTGAAACCATGAACCAACAATGAATTGGACTTGTACCCTGGGCACTGACTCTGTTTGAGCAGAATGGAACAGAGCCTTCATTAGTATCATCGGTAACACTGACTGTTTGAGCAGAATGGAACAGAGCCTTCATTAGTTACTGACATTAATATATTAGATACATTCAATTAATTTATGATTATATGACCCACATCCCTAAATAAAAGGGTACATGGAAACTGAATGCTTTAACAAAACCGTTCTCACATATATACCAGAGAGAATTAGCTGAAGACTTTCCAGTAAAGTCCTTTGAGGCAGGATAATACATGCAAGTTTGAATACCACAATAACAAAAGAAACAAACATGACTGCTGACTCTGTTTGAGCAGAATGGAACAGAGCAATTTCCTTCCAACATGGCTGCCGTGCATAGAGCCTAAACTCCGGCAGCATGGTGGTGTTACAGTGAGATTGGTGAAATCAGAACAATGTGCAAAACCCAAACTTAAATCACAGTTAAAACCTCAAAACCTTCAGAACAGAGTCAGACCCACGAACAGGTTGCAACCATAACATTGTAACAGTGAACCATGAACCCTCGAATGGGTTGCAACCATAAAACTGAAACCATGAACCACCAATGCATTGGACTTGCACCCGGGTTACAACCATAAAACTGAAACCATGAACCAAAAATGCATTGGTCTTGTACCCCGGGCCCGGTATAAATACTGTTCAAAGTGAACCTGTGTGCACACAATAGTTTTTATATGGCCATATAATATAAGGTACCCTGGTACATTGTATTAGCAGAATGGAACAGAGCCTTCATTAGTATCATTGGTAACACTGACTCTGTTTGAGCAGAATGGAACAGAGCCTTCATTAGTATCATTGGTAACACTGACTCTGTTTGAGCAGAATGGAACAGAGCCTTCATTAGTATCACTGGTAACACTGACTCTGTTTGAGCAGAATGGAACAGAGCCTTCATTAGTAACACTGACATTTATTTATTAGATAAATTCAATTCATTTATGATTATATGACCCACATCCCTAAATAAAAGGGTACATGGAAAGTGAATGCTTTAACAAAACAGTTTTCACATATATACCAGAGAGAATTAGCTGAAGACTTTCCAGTAAAGTCCTTTGAGGCAGGATAATACATGCAAGTTTGAATACCACAATAACAAAAGAAACAAACATGACTGCTGACTCTGTTTGAGCAGAATGGAACAGAGCAATTTCCTTCCAACATGGCTGCCGTGCATAGAGCCTAAACTCCGGCAGCATGGTGGTGTTACAGTGAGTTTGGTGACCTTCAGAAACATGTGACCATCTTGCAGACTTCACATAAACATCAACGTCCAAATGCACTGCAAATAACTGTTGTTGTTTATTAAACCAGAGCATACTAGCAGAGGTGGAAAAAGTACTCACATTTTGTACTTAAGTAACTGCACATTACACTTGTACCAGTTATTTGTGCTGTCAAGCCTTCTGAGCATCTCTTGCTTCCTTGATTAAGTTTAAATACTTCATAAACACACATTGATTAAGTTTAAATACTTCATAAACACACATTGATTCAGTTTAAATACTTCATAAACACACATTGATTAAGTTTGAATACTTCATAAACACACACAATACTTCATTTTCACCCTGAACACCTTTATCAGACGCCATAATAAATAGCAATGCAAAATACCAACAGATCAAATATAAAACAGTTCCTTCAGTGAAATCAGAACAATGTGCAAAACCCAAACTTAAATCACAGTTAAAACCTCAAAACCTTCAGAACAGTCAGACCCACGAACGGGTTGCAACCATAACATTGTAACAGTGAAGCATGAACCCTCGAATTGGTTGCAACCATAAAACTGAAACCATGAACAACCAATGCATTGGACTTGTACCCGGGTTACAACCATAAAACTGAAACCATGAACCAAAAATGCATTGGTCTTGTACCCCGGGCCCGGTATAAATACTGTTCAAAGTGAACCTGTGTGCACACAATAGTTTTTATATGGCCATATAATATAAGGTACCCTGGTACATTGTATTAGCAGAATGGAACAGAGCCTTCATTAGTATCACTGGTAAAACTGATTATGTTGGAGCAGAATGGAACAGAGCCTTCATTAGTATCATCGGTAACACTGACTCTGTTTGAGCAGAATGGAACAGAGCCTTCATTAGTATCATTGGTAACACTGACTCTGTTTGAGCAGAATGGAACAGAGCCTTCATTAGTAACACTGACATTTATTTATTAGATACATTCAATTCATTTATGATTATATGACCCACATCCCTAAATAAAAGGGTACATGGAAAGTGAATGCTTTAACAAAACCGTTCTCACATATATACCAGAGAGAATTAGCTGAAGACTTTCCAGTATAGTCCTTTGAGGCAGGATAATACATGCAAGTTTGAATACCACAATAAAAAAGAAACAAACATGACTGCTGACTGAGCGGAATGGAACAGAGTAATTTCCTTCCAACATGGCTGCCGTGCATAGAGCCTAAACTCCGGCAGCATGGTGGTGTTACAGTGAGATTGGTGACCTTCAGAAACATGTGACCATCTTGCAGACTTCACATAAACATCAACGTCCAAATGCACTGCAAATAACTGTTGTTGTTTATTAAACCAGAGCATACTAGCAGAGGTGGAAAAAGTACTCACATTTTGTACTTAAGTAAAAGTATCAATACTGCACATCACACTTGTTGTACCAGTGATTTGTGCTGTCATGAAACTGTATTTTTTTCTACTGCAAACTTCTAATACATTCTTCAATCAATCAAAGTAGTTGTGCTTATGTGCTTATGTTGACATGTCAGAGTGAGTTTGAACCACTGTCAGTACAGTAAGGAGTTGTGCTTACGTTGACATGTCAGAAGGTCATGTCACCAGTTTGAGGAGAGGTTGCCCCCCGAAGGGGGTCCTCGCACGGCTGACTTGTGAACGCGGCGTCCCGTTTGGGCGGAACCTTCGCCCCGGCCCGGGGGCCGTCGGAGAACATTAGGCCACACTCTTGCCCACCCGAGGGGGCACGGCACAAACGATGTCTGAGATCCCCCGTCACAAGGACTGTAACAGTCAGTCACACACATGCATATACGTCCTACACCAAGACACAGACAAGACAGACTGACTTGCACTCCCTCTCACAGTTCATTATTAATTTGCTAAAACAAAAATATCCCTTCCTTCTCTCTCCCAAGCTCATTAAACGCCCAAAACCTGGCAAGACAGGGGTCCATAATTCTTTAGAATCATGACATTGCATACATGAGTAAATAATGTGACAAAAAAGCAACAGGGGCTGTGGGGAAAAAGTGGTTAATAATGAGACATTCCCTCAAAACATCAAACATCACACCCTCCCAGGTTTAAGATGCACCATCATGCAGAGGAAATGATTTATATAAGCAAACAGCGGTGTGAAAGCACACCTGTCTGAGAGGAGCTAGCAGTCATAAAGTAAGATCTAAGAATAAGAAAGATATACCCTATCTAAGTGCCTGCACTGCTTTTACTGAGTGCAGACACAGAAAACATCCTAATCTATGGCCTAATTGGGTTGGACAAAATAAGGCAACTCAGCAAAATCATTAGGGGGTGGCAAACTGGCGAATGATGTGACTTCAACATCCTCTCCATCAGAATGGATCATTTCCCTATCCTGGGCGAGAGCACGGTCAGACAGTGCATAACCAGCTGTGGGGATCATAGCATACTGGCCTATGAATGACTTCATGAATGACTTAACAAGAACACCAAGACAAGGGATCACGCAACACACCAAGACAGCAAAAAACAACACCAAGACACAGACAAGACAGACTGACTTGCCCTCCCTCTCACAGTTCATTATTCATTTGCTAAAACAAAAACATCTCTTCCTTCTCTCTCCCTAGCTCTATTGGTGACCTTCAGAAACATGTGACCATCTTGCAGACTTCACATAAACATCAACGTCCAAATGCACTGCAAATACATGTTGTTTATTAAACCAGAGCATACTAGCAGAGGTGGAAAAAGTACTCACATTTTCTACTCTCGGTCGTCCTCAGACGTGCTTCCATCGGAGTCTCCAATCGTTCCGGTTCTCCATACACCCGGCCAGCTCCGAAGAGCTTTCAGCTCAGCATGTCACTGAGTTTGAACCACTGTCAGTAAGTAATTGTGCTTATGTGCATAATATGCTTATGTGCATATGCTTATGTGTGCAGAGCTTATGTGCATAATATGCTTATGTGCATATGCTTATGTGTGCATAGCTTATGTGCATAATATGCTTATGTGCATATGCTTATGTGTGCATATGCTTATGTGCATAATATGCTTATGTGCAAATGCTTATGTGTGCATATGCTTATGCTATGCTTATGTGCTTACGTTGACATGTCAGAGTGAGTTTGAACCACTGTCAGTACAGTAAGGAGTTGTGCTTATGTGCTTACGTTGACCTTCTGACATGTCAGAAGGTCACACCAGTTTGAGGAGAGGTTGCCCCCCAAAGGGGGTCCTCGCATGGCTGACTTGTGAAAGCGGCGTCCCGTTTGGGCGGAACCTTCGCCCCGGCCCGGGGGCCGTCGGGGAACATTAGGCCACACTCTTGCCCACCCGAGGGGGCACGGCACAAACGATGTCTGAGATCCCCCGTCACAAGGACGGCGGACCCTAACTCAATGTGCACTTCGAGTGCTTGGCACCTCGTTCCTCCCATCCGCCGTACTCCTCAGCCTAACCGACTCCCCACGCAACTTCACGCAGACCGCTCCACGCGATAGGGAAGCCGGCAGGCTCTTTCCGCTTGCACTGATGCCCAAGAGGATCAAGAGACTTGATCGGGGAGAGGGACACCACCGAGGGCCCTCGTATGGCTGAGTAGAGGGATGCGGCTCCCCGTTGACCCGTAGGTCGTTGGGGACGTTATGCTTCGCTCTGCCCGCGAAGGGTGCGGCACAAACGAAACCTGAGATCCCCTGCCCTGGGAGGGACGAGGAGACCCTAGTTCAATGTGCACTTCAAGCGAGAGCACCTCAACCATGCCTCAGCCACACTCCCCAACGCTCCGACCCCCACCCGTTCCACACGGAGAACGGCTCCACGCAGATAGGAGGCTGGAGTATTCTCTCCATGGCATCACTGCAATGCGCCTTAGGACACCGGGAGGGGCACAGGCTTCGCGCCCGTGTCCCTCCTACCGACCCCTGCTGACTCCGCGTCAGGGAGGGCATCGAATCTTGAGGTTGTGGGCCAGTGGAGGGGGGGGTGTGAGTGTGTGTGTGTGTGTGTGTGTGTGTGTGTGTGTGTGCGCTTATGTTGAGAGTGAGTTTGGTCCACTGTCCGTCCACACAGATGTGGTAGCTGCTGCCCCCCGCTGGCGTGGGCAGGAAACACAGTGGCCTTCTGGGTAATGTAGTTGTCCTGAAGGAGGATGTTGGGCTGGTTGAGGAGCTGCACCTAGAATAGACACAGGAATTAAATAAGTAAATGTATTTACTAGTTACTTTAGGCCACTGCATAGGCCTACTAGCTTTAACTCTTAATAAAGACAGCAGTGATTTGCTTTGGATGTTTGACATTATGTGAAGTCCACAAGATGGACACACATTTTGTCAGGTCACCAATTTCCCCATAACACCGGAGGAGGAGCTAGGCAGAAATATGAGGCTTGGAATTTGTCTTGAAAAGAACCACAGAAGTCTTTAGACCAGGGCTCTTCAGTGTTTTCAGGCCAAGGACCCCTTAATCGAGAGAGAGAGATGCAGCAGGGACCCCCACAACAGATACAGTAGTTTTGTTTGACAGCACAATCATCAGTGTATTTTGGATTCATGTCAATTTGTGTTTTCAGATGTTTAACCACTTGACCATCAATACTTAATAAACTTGACCTTTTAGTCATTGACACAGAAGCCCAAAAGCTCAAGGAACCCCTCACATGCTACTTAAAGCAAATTTATTTTTTGTATTTCCTGTATAGTGAAGTTGATGGGACAGTGAATATACAAATGGCCATAACCTTTTTTCACAATGTTTCCGGCAGAGCAGGCCTCTCATTCTGTGGACCTTAATGACCAAACTAAGATAAAATAGAAATAAAAAGTACGGCAGAACATCACAAGTCCTCTCCCATTATCAGGGACTGGGTCCCTGACTATTTCACTCTGTGCTTGGTCTGCTCTTTTTCCCCTCTACACTAAACCTCTTTGCCAGAAATAGCCGATCTACAAGCTCACAACGAGGCGTTGCATGGGAGCTTGTAGATTTGCTATTTTTGGCTAAAGTTCACAGATTATGTTCAAGTGGTTAATATAAAAGAGGAGAAAAAAAGTTTCTATCACTCAAAGATTTGGAGGACGCCCTGTAGTAACTCTGAGGACCCCCTAGGGGTCCCGGACCCCCTGTTGAAGACCCCTGCTTTAGACCAGTGGTTCTCACAGTGTGGTCTGAGTACCCCCAGGGGTCCTCTCAACTTATCACCATCAGTATAAACCATACATGGGCAACTGGCAGCCCCCACCTTCACTTACTGTCTAGCGCCACCCGCAGGTTAATATGGGAATACTGATATTATTGATTTCAGCTGTTACAATTCTAAACATGCAAACATGACGCTGTCACCTGCTCCAAGTACTTCAGTCTATATTAGTAGCTTAATGACTAGTATTACATTTGTATTGTCTTTTAAGTTCATACAGTTAAAGGGATATTTCACTTAAAAAAAAAAGAAGAAAAAAAAACCTTGTCATTTCATCGTCTAAGCAGGCTCTTGGGAACACCCAGGACAGCTTTTGAATTTCTAGATATTTGATATTCATTTCCCCCTTCCAGGACCTTCCTATACAAACCCATTATAACTTCAAACTCACTTTTAACCATGATAGATTCAATGAAAACAACTGTCCTTTTTTCTGGTGACTCCTGACACCCTCCGAATACGTGAGCAGGCCATGTTTTTTTTATAAAATTTTTCATTGATTCCTATTATTCAAATGAAAATTATTAAATACAATAAAAAAGATTATAAAAAAAATAAAAGTGATCAAAAGAAAGCATGGCCTGCCTACGTATTCAGAGGGTGTCAGGAGTCAGAACGGTTGTTTTCATTGAATCTATCATGGTTAAAATGGAGTTTGAAGTTATAATGGGTTTGTATAGGAAGGTCCTGGAAGGGGGAAATTACTTAACAAATATCTAAATACTGAATGAAGAAATTAAAAAAACTGTCCTGGGTGTTCCCAAGAGCCTGATTAGACGGGCTCTTGGGAACATTAGATTAGATTTTTTTTAATTGAAATATCCCTTTAACATAATTATAACTAAATGCATTTGATGTTAAATTAGAAATGTACTTTTCAGGATAAAAGAAAACAAACAAAAACAAACAAACAAAAAAAAAACATTAAGTTAATCATCTGGGGACCCCCCAAAATCATTTGGGGACCCTCCTGGGGGTCCCGACCCACAGGTTGAGAACCTCTGGCCTAGAGAACAACCATCGATATGGAGAAATAAAATACTAATAAAAACTCATAAAAACTCTTGCACTCTGAGTAGGACCCTTCACTTATTAACTGCCAAAACTCATCATATTTAAACTCATTACAGTTGGACATTAATTGTGTGAATGCAGTCAAGCACTGACTGGTTCATATAAAATATAGCCTATAGGCTAGATCAGGGGTCTTCAACGTTTTCACGCCAGGCACCCCAAAACTGATGGGGAGATTGAGCAGGGACCCCCTACCACCACGTAGGGTCAGGCTAGCCGCAAATTGCAACTCTAGATTGTTATTTTAATCGGATGAATCTAGGGTTGCAATACCTCCCATAGGCAGCCATTGCATCAAAACAGTTTTTTGCTATTTGATTGTAATAAACGGCGTCAAATATTGGGGCTGTATGGAAAGCTTGGAGTATCCTATCTGCAAAGTGTTTGTTTCACAAAAATCCACCGTAAACATGTTAGGAGCTACTTTCTATCAAGAAATTGGCTTCAGGTGATTATTTTTGAGCGGTGGTCACACCGTCTCCATAGCGTGGCCGTGTGTGTATCCGTGTATGTATGTATGTGGGTGGGTGGGTCCGTATGTAGCCTAAGTACCCCTGGTGACCAGAGAGGTGCTGTTGAGTCTAGTCTGCCCTGAGCATCAACTGCAATACCAGTGGTGGCCTGAGTGACATGGATGGATGGATGGCTCTCTCTCTCACACGCAAGCAAGCAATTATTATTATTATTATTATTATATATTTGTTTTGCTGTTGCGCAGCCTCCACGACCACCGCTCAGTTCACACGGGTGTGATTTTTTCTAAGTGCTGGAGTTTGGAAGCGCTTGTGGGAAGTCACTCAGCGGTCCTGTGTACCAGCTGGTTCTAAATGTCACATAATGCAGGAGGCAGCGGGACGCTGCATAATAGAAGACGAGCGCTTCCGAAGTTCAACACTTAGAAAATAAACCATGTCTGCTCGGATTTCTTGACAGAAAGTTGCTCATAACATGTCTACAGTGGAGTTTTATGAAAGAAACTCTTTGCAGATAGAAAGAGGATACTCCAAGCTTTCCATTGAGCCCCAATATAGGTGAGTTTGAAGCATTGGCTGCCTATGGGAGGTATTGCAACCCTAGATTCATCACATTAAAATAAAATCTAGTGTTGCAATTTGCAGCTAGGTTCAGGCTACAACATATGTTTTACTTATTAACTGAGAACCAATGCCAATACTATCAACAATCTGACAGTTGCACAGTATTCTAATCACATATAAAAGCTATTCAAAATGTCATCATTTTTAACATACAGTAAATGTGGAAAATGTTAGAATGACCATTTTTGTAGTACATCCGTGGACCCCCAAGGGGTCGCGGACCCCCTGTTGAAGACCTCTGGCTAGATTATAGAATGTAGTCTTCTTAAAATAATACAACCTACTGTATGTGTGGCTGCAGAAAGCCTGGTATGTGTGGCCCTAAACATCATCAGTACAACACCAAACAGCTCATTCCATCCTAACAACTCAGTGACTTTCAGATCAGATCAGAACTTCACGAAGCTTCAAACACAAACACTCATTAAACAAACTCATTTAGCTTCTCTTTAGCACAATTAGCAGGCATAATAAATCCACCATAAATAAAGAAGTCCTTCTACAATATAGGCTAGCCTACAACACATTATATGGCAGGAGTCCTCGATCAAATAAAAAATTATTTAAAAAAGCAAATGAATCTCAGTTAAACCAACAAGACAATAAAGGAATAAAGAAACTGTCGGCTCTGATGTTCTCATTTAGGAACAAATTACAAGAGATAATCGACCCATCAAAAAATAAATTATACTGATTATATAATGATCAAAACAAAATGATTTAAATGAAGTCATTTAAACCAAGCAGAGAATAAATCAATGCAAGTCGAGGCTCGTTTCAACACAACTAAACCAAGCCGAGACAGAAAGAGAGACAGAACAGTAAAGAAACACTGAACAAACATTTCTACACCTTTAAACACTGTTTATAATGACAGCAAAGCCATTAAATGAACCACAGGGACTAATTAATTAATGATAAGTGAATTAAACTCACAGTATCAAAGCAGCAGAACCAAACACATCAAACAGAAAGCAGCAGAGACAGAGAAATCCACGCATCTCATAACAACAACTTAAAGTGATTTCACTCACGGTATGAAAGCAGCAGGTCCAACACATTCAAACGCTGCACCCCATCCACATTGAATCACTGCATCGGCTGTTCAAACACACCAAACAGTCAGCTGTGCCACACGGCCGTACGGCCGAGCTATAGAACAGCATTTATAGACCTGAGGTAGTTCTTTTACATCTGCAGGGTTTCTGTAAGGCAGTGGTTCTCAACCTTTTCAGGCCGGGAACCCCCCAAATAATAATATTTTTACTGGGGACCCCCCACAATAATCGTATTTTAACTGGGGCCCCCACCCTGACGAGCACTTACAGTTGACTCAACTGTGTTATTTTTGTACAACAGTTCTATTGTGAAAATAGCAGATCTACATGCTCACAACGCATTGCGTTGCGAGGCATGCAGATGAGATGTGTGAGTATGTAGATCTGCTATTTTCACAATTGCTGCCTCTAATATTTGAAAATTTGGCCAATGTTTAATTTGTCATTTTAGAGGTATTAAAAAGTCCTTAAATTGTCACTTTAGAAATGTCCAGATACCCTCTATACACTTAAACTTTATGTTGGTTTGTTTACTGTTGAGAGAGAAAACAATGTTGCACATTAAGTTAATCATCTGGGGACCCCCCAAAATAATGTGGGGACCCCCTGGGGGTCCCGACCCATAGGTTGAGAACCACTGCTGTTAGGCACACAGTGATGTGACATGGGGTAGTTATTTACCTCTGCTAGATTCCTGTAAGCTCACAGCTTACAACCACTAATATAGTCTGAACGCGAGAAGTGTGAATGATCTGCCTAAAATGTGAGGTTTTCTGTGTTTTGTTAAACAGAATAACATTTATAAATAATAGTTTGAAGCTTTATAATGAGGACACAACACGCTTGCCTTACAGACTCTAGTCAAGGCATTAAGGTACCTCCCACCTAGACTGATATAAAGTTGAATGAATGGAGATATTTGGGGGGTCTCCAGATGTTTCGCTTATATATCATTGGTTAACATTTATTTTCTCATTCAACAGTAAACAGACCAACACACAGTAGCCTATAAGTGTATACAGGGTATCTGCACATTTCTAAAGTGATCATTTAAGGACTTTTAAGATCTTTTTAGTACCTCTGGTCAAACATTGGTCAAATTGTCTAATATTAGAGGCAATAGCAGATCTACATTCTCAAAACACAAGGCGTTGTGAGCATGTAGATCTGCTATTTTCACAATAAAACAGATCGAGTCAAACTAATGAAATTAGTCCCCAGTTGAAATATGATTATTTTGGGGGGTCGTGGACTGAGCAGGTTGAGAACCATTGCTTTAGAGCAACAGCAATAAACCAGACCTCTATTCAGAAACACCCCTACTTAGAAACATCCCTATTCAGAAATACCCCCACTGAGGTTAGGGTTTAGGTTAGGTTTAGGTGACACCTCCATTTAGAATAACGGAAGTCAATCTTCAATAGAGATGTGTAACCAACCAAGCTAACCTACAACCTTTTCACTGTTTTTCCCATATTCTATTTGAGACTATGTTTTGTCAGATTGTTTTGTGGGCCAAACTGCCATCATAGTGCTGAGGGCATTTAGGTGTACAGGCCAGGGTGATTTTCACACTCAAACCAGAGGACCACCATGCATTTAGCTTGGTTAGCTAGTCCTCCTACAACAGCTCACATAATACATCTGGTTAGCCCTCAATACAAATTCATTACATTATACAAAACATAGCAAAATGACTCAAATACAACAAAATACCAAAACATACCCAGTCAATATATTCCAGGATCCCTCTGGATACCCAGTACACCACATGCTTCCAGGTCTGCTACAAACACCCAAATGAGAGGCTTCTGGGCAAACCACTAGGCCTCCAAAATGGCCACCACATATATACACCTTACCCTTAAAGGGCCAGCGCTACAGAACACAGATGCATAGGCTGTCAATGGTTGCTGTTGCAACTCTAGATTCAACATTTGTAAAATATAATATAATTTAATATAATATGTTTACATGTCAATATAAACAACATGAAAAGCCTCAGGCAGCAGCTATAGGTCCACATCACTGATTTAACAGACCATACTGTAGGTTGTCCATACTCAACATCACTGATTTAACAGACTATAGCAGGGGTCTTCAACAGGGGGTCCGGGACCCCTAGGGGGTCCTCAGAGTTACTACAGGGGGTCCTCCAAATCTTCCACTCCTTTTTTATATTAACAACTTGAACCCTAGTGACCATATTCTGAGAACTGTAGCCAAAAATAGCAGATCTACAAGCTCACAACGCCTCATGCTGCGAGACATTGTGAGCTTGTAGATCGGCTATTTTCGACAAAGAGGTTTGGTGTAGAGGGGGACAAGAGCAGACTAAGTACAGAGTGAAAGGTCAAGTTTATTAAGTATTGACGGTTCAAGTGGTTAAATATCTGAAAACACAAAATACACTGATGATTGTGCTGTCAAACGATGAAACTATATGGAATCTCTGAAAAGGTTTTGGGGGTCCCTGCTTCATCTCTCTCTCAATAAGGGGTCCTTGGCCTGAAAACGTTGAGGACCCCTGGACTATAGGTTGGGTCTATACTCCATATCACTGATTCAACAGACTATAGGTTGGGTCTATACTCCATATCACTGATTCAACAGACTATAGGTTGGGTCTATAGATGCCTTAATGGTCCACGTCACATTGATATAAACCAGTATGCGCACGCCGGTCGGCACCAAATGAACCCCACCGTTCATAGGATGCAATGGATGGCACTTGTGTTTAAAAATGCATTCCATCAAACTTTCAGATGCCGTTTTTCTCCCAGTGTGGAGGAAGAATGTGTAGGATTTTTACTGTAAATTCTCACTCTTGAAATATATAATCCTTAGTTTCTGTTGATTGTAAACAATAATAGCGATTCAAAACAGTTGTCCTTCAAACCCCACCTCTATTCACCGTCATCAGAACAGAGGGAGCGCTCCTCATGATCACCCACCCGATCCACTGGATCACCAGAGCGTCTACTGCTCGCCCAGCTGCAGTCCATGAAGCCTAATTTATGCTCCGTCCTGCGACGGTGTCGCGCGCAGACCTCCAAGCTCAGAAGGGTTGCATTGGTGACGCGATGTGAGTTTGTATATCAGCTACTCTTGACGCGGAACACCGTTGCGCAATGAAGTATATGTCTCGATAAGGGCGCTCCCATGGGAGCACCTCACTAGCACACAAGAGGAGGTTGAATAACCAGTGCTCCCCAAAACAACAGGTTCGGGGATCTGTTGGGAATTGATTACATGATACAGTCAGCTGTGCATTCAGTCTCAATGTTTGTAAACAAATAATTGGCCTATAGGCTACTCCATATCACTGATTCAACAGACTATAGGTTGGGTCTATACTCCATATCACTGATTCAACAGACTATAGGTTGGGTCTATACTACATATCACTGATTCAACAGACTACAGAGACTCTTAATGTTGGTGTCTACAGGATGTGTAGATCTGCTACATATTTGAGAGACACAAAGAGGTTTCAACCTACAGCTTTAGTTTCAGTTTACAGGAAAACAGACCCAATTTGAGGTTTGAAACTTCATCTTAATCTAATGATCAGTCAATAGGACCAATTATACAAAGATAAGGTTGAAATGGTGAAGTAGGCTACGCCCCTTTAACTCTATGTTTTTGGAGGAGGCTGTGAGAATTTGAGAGAACAGCACAATATTAATGAATGTATTGTACTTACAGAGGTCAGTCATACGAGGGTAATAATAAGTATAAAGTGTACAAACGTGTCAGGGACGTGCTGGGTCCCTGATTCAGCCCGGGAAAAAGAGTTGAGAGATCTCTCTATTACGCTGCTGCTACTCAAAGATTTGCCATTTCACATCATGACAATTGCCCTGTTGTGAAGTGCACAGAGACCCCTCGGGGTGATTTTGTACTATAAATAAAAATAAACTGAAAACTGAAACTGAAACAAGCCAGTGGGTCAATAACTGTACATGAGTTATATTTCGTCGTTGTCGGGTGGAAACCTTGTATGTCCAAAACCGTTTGTTTTGTATTTACCATTTTAAAAACTAGTGAAAACAGCCAATTTACAAGCATCAAGCATCTCGCACCACAAGGCGTTGTGTGCTTGTAGATCATGGTGGCGCTAGAACAGGGCCATGTGAAAAATTTGGGGCAGAGGTTCTGAATTGGCATCCAGGGAGTGCGTGCTCAGTTTGGCAGCGACCGGACCAATGGCGCCGGAGATTAGCTGGTAACAGACGGACGGACACACACACGGAGGGGGAAACATACTCTCCCCCATGCCTTCGGCTGGTGGAGACAATAATACTTTCTATTGTGAAAATAGCAGATCTACAAGCTCACATGTAGACTATGTTTTCACCTCCGTCCGTCCGCCCGTCCGTCCGTCCGTCCATTCGTCCGTTCGTCTGTCCGTGTGTGTCCGTGCGTCCGTCCGTCCGTGTGTGTCCGTGCGTCCGTCCATCAAGTTTGTTGTTACTATATACATAATAATTTCATAGCAATAATAGGACTATTTCCCTCGCATATAATGCGTATACATAATAATTTCCCGCACCAATCAAAGTTCTAGGACATTACTTACAATAAAATTAAAAACGGACTTACCAAACACTCAAGGCCACTGGCCTTGATAAAATTCCAGCTAGATTTCTCAGAGATTCAGCCGCCACCATTGCTCCAATCATTACCCACATAATTAACCTTTCCATTGAACAGGGTCATGTCCCCCAGGACTTCAAACTAGCAAAAGTAACCCCCCTGCATAAAAAAGGTAGCAAACTAGACCCTGGAAACTACCGGCCCGTTTCCATTCTTAGCTCCATATCCAAAGTCATGGAGAAAATAGTCTACGAACAGATTGCAAAATATCTCGATGAGAATAATCTGATTTACGAGTTCCAATCTGGATTCAGAAAATCTCATTCCACTGACACATGCCTTCTCTATTTGAGTGACCAAATCAAACGCGAAGCGGATGACGGCAAATATAGCGGCATGGTCATGATGGACTTCCAGAAGGCATTTGACACCGTAAATCATTCTATTCTGATTGAGAAACTAAAAGCCATCGGTCTTGACAGCGCAGCAGTGAGTTGGATGCAATCTTACCTGGTGGGGAGGGAACAGGTGGTGGAGATTAACGGTAACCTGTCCCCCCCCCCCCCTCCCAGTAAGCTGTGGTGTTCCTCAAGGTAGCATACTGGGGCCTCTGTTGTTCCTAATATACGTGAACGACATGGCATCTGCTTGCGACTGCAATCTGTTCCTGTTCGCGGATGACTCGGCTCTCCTAGTCTCGGGCAAGGACCACTTGCAGGTTGAAAAGACACTTAACTCTGAACTAAGTAAGATCTGCACATGGCTTAACGACAACAAATTATCAATTCACTTGGGAAAAACTGAGTCCATCCTCTTTGGATCAAATCATAACCTCAAAAAAGTCGATAACTTCACAATCAAAGTGGGTGACAAGGTCATAACACGAAAAAACGAAATCTCTTACTTAGGATGTATCCTTGAAGCTAATCTTTCCAGCGAAAAGATGACTTCTAAAGTAATAAAAAAAAATCCAACCAACGAACTCGCTTCCTACAGAGGATCGCCCCAATGGTCAATTTCAACACACTGAAGACCATAGCTGGTGCAATAATCCAGCCCCTATTTGACTAAGGAGTTCACGTATGGTATCGTGACGCCCCACAAGCCCTTAAAACTAAACTCCAAACAGCCCAAAATAAACTAATTAGGGTCCTGCTTAACCTGCCCTATCAGACTCACCTCACCGCTACTCACCAGTTAAGAGTGGGGTGGCTCAGAGTAGATGACAGAGTACAGCAACTTGCAATGGGCCTGGTGTACAAGATACACTACACCACTATGATACCCAAGTACCTGTCAAAATACTTTATAAACATTAAGGATGTCCATAATTACAACACCAGAGGCAGCGCCACAGATCACTTCCAACCCAGAGTCAAAACCAACAAAGGGTCAAACTCGTTTTTCTGTTATACCACCAAAATGTGGAAAGCCTTACCGGAGGCCATAAAGGAGTGTGGATCACTAGCATCCTTTAAAATTGCCCTGAAAAACCACTTACAGGCAGCAGCCGTTCGCAACTGGTAAAAAAAAAATAACCTAGCCCAACCCTACCCTCCCCTGCCCCTTCTTTGTATATACTGTTTGTTTAGACTTACTCTTTTCTTTTTCTTTACATATCTACTGCATATTACTGTGTTCTATTTGTCTGTCATTCAATGCTATATGAGATACTTCAATGGTTTCCAGTGGAAATAAGCTTAGTCTTTTCATGGGTCTCCTTTTAGTAGACCTTGTACCAGTGAACTGTACCGTCATGAAACTGTACCTTTTCCTATGCAAACTTCTAATATAGTCTTCAATCAATCAATGACCCTGCTTGGCCTATAGGTGGCAGCAACTCTCCATACATTAACAATGCATTCCATTTCTAAATATCAGTTTTGCTGTTTAATTAAACAAGATGTAATTGATTAATAAAACACACCAGACAACAGCAGAGTGTAAAAAAGGAGGAACCAGTTTTATTCAAAACCAAAACAAAAGAAAAGAAGTGAAAAAGAGCAGAGTCGTAGTGAGACCAACACGGGTGTTAAAATGTATCTTTTAAATTCCACAGGTGTTTTAGGCTCAGTATAAGTTATATTATATAATATATTTATAATATAAATTGTATAATCCATTAAAAAAGTGCATAAAACAATACGGTATGAGCCAAACGTTATTAAAATGACACCTGTAATATTTATAGAAATATTAAAACACCAAGTGTGTTTGTTTACAGACTTCAGGTCAAAAATAAAATGAAATCTATTAGTTAGACTTAGACTTAGTTAGACTTCAGTGAATTGTTCTAGTTTATTGTCTGTCCGTCCGGGTTCTGCTCGTGTAAACAACGTGCGACACAATAAATTACTTCCTGTGTCTTTTTTTTTTAAAGGGACATTTCACACCCAAAACATACGTATATTTTCCCCCTATCATCTACTCCCCTTTAACACACGGGTGACTAACAGGTCATTTTGACCGATTTTGAGATTGCAAAGTGCAATAACTCTCCCCGTGAAGGTCTCAGGTCTCTCACCCAAAACCCTTTCCTAAGTATGAAATAATATACCATTATACCACTCTGACTGTTAGTTATCGGTCATAAAGACAGGTCTCACCCATTCCTCCCCCTCCCAGAAGCAAGGAGAGAATTTCACACCTTTTGCGCTCCCCATTTGAGAGGTCAATTGAAATGCTAATTCACATTTGGAAGACAATCGAACCCCCGCTGGCAGAAAAGGGAGAGAATTTACCTGTCAATTTGACTGATAAATGCAGTCAGAGTGGAAGTGATTTTTTCAGTCACCCGAGTGTTAATACCAAAGCCCTGAATACATTCACTCATTGATTTGTTTTCCTGAATGATCCTCCTAAGCTTAGAGTTTCACCAAGACATTCCACCAGAAGGGTTAGGTTACAGACATTCCACCAGAAGGGTTAGGTTACAGACATTCCACCAGAAGGGTTAGGTTACAGACATTCCACCAGAAGGGTTAGGTTACAGACATTCCACCAGAAGGGTTAGGTTACAGACATTCCACCAGAAGGGTTAGGTTACAGACATTCCACCAGAAGGGTTAGGTTACAGACATTCCACCAGAAGGGTTAGGTTACAGACATTCCACCAGAAGGGTTAGGTTACAGACATTCCACCAGAAGGGTTAGGTTACAGACATTCCACCAGAAGGGTTAGGTTACAGACATTCCACCAGAAGGGTTAGGTTACAGACATTCCACGGACCGCCAGAACGGAGGGACACTATCTAATTCAGTGGTTCTCAACCTGTGGGTCGGGACCCCCAGGGGGGTCCCCAAATTATTTTGGGGGGGTCACCAGATGAGTAACCTAATGAGCAACATTGTTTTCTCACTCAACAGTAAAGAAACAAACATAAGAGTTTAAGTGTAGGGTTAGGGTTCGTTAGGGTTAGGGTTAGAGGGTATTTCTAAAGTGACAATTTAAGGACTTAAACAACAAATTAAACATTGGCCTAATAGTCAAATATCAGAGGCAGACATTGTGAAAATAGCAGATCTGCATGCTCACCCCAGTTAAAATATGATTATTTTGGGGGTCGCGGCCTGAAAAGGTTGAGAACCACTGATCTAATTGACGTTGGGGAAGAATCCATGTTGGGGGTGAAATATCCCTTTAATCCACAGCACACAGAAACAACCACATTTTCACAGCAGAGCAGAAACATCCTTTAAAACAGCCTCACAGCTTTGATTTATTTATTTATGGCTTGAAGAGATGTAGTTAAAGGAGAACTTCGCCTATTTCCAACCTTCATCTCATTGGTCCTCACTAAAGCTCATTATAATATGATGACATCATTCTGTCCACTCATTGGTGGGCTGTGGACCATTCAGAAACCTGCCTACCAGTGACATCATCATGTCATCTTATCTCATTGAGTTATTAACCATGTCTTTTGTTGCCAGGTCAGAATTAATCAACAAGGTTTGATTAAAAACAATCCAAAATCATACCGCTGCTCCGCAGGGCCAAGAAGTGCTCCATAGATAGAGCTTCTGTTTTGGGAGCGGACACGGAACCGGATCTGACCCGACACGGAACGGAACCGGATCTGACCCGACACGGAACCGGATCTGCCTTTTAGGGGGCGGGGCAACACGTTTATCTGTGACCACTTCCTGCCGTGGCGTGTTTACTTCCTTCCCACTGAGCACACGTCTAACACTGTTTTTTTAGACGGTCTACTCTTAACGCCTTACACGCCCACGGTTAAAGGACACGCCCACGGTTAAAGGACACGCCCTCGGTTAAAGGACACGCCCACGGTTAAAGGACATGCCCACGGTTAAAGGCCACGCCCACAGTTAAAGGTACAAAGATCGCAGCAGTAAACTGGGAACACCCTGGCTGTAAACCAGTAAAATGAGCATCAGTGACGACCAGTTATAATCCAACCCACCTTCTTCACAGATCACATTTAAAGTAACAGTACATTCAGTAACAGTCTGGAGAGTGTGTCTACACGCTCAGTAACAGTCTGTAGAAAACATGTGAAGATCCATTACCCCGTTGGCTTGTAGTTTAACAGTTTGGTAAAAAAAAGAAAATTGTGTGACTTCAAAATAAAAGCTTTTTTTAACTGCAGAAAAATAGTTTGAGACATTTTTGAATTGCGGAAAATACCCATTATATAAGAAACACAGTTCTGTTCTTAAAATACACCGGGGGTCTTCAAAATAAAATACACCAGGGGCCTTCAAAATAATATACACCAGGGGTCTTCAAGGTTCTTCAGGCCAGGGACCCCTTAGTTGAGAGAGAGATGAAGCAGGGACCCCCACTACATATTGTATAGCTGAGACAGATAAAGCAGGGACCCCCACATATTATATAGATGAGAGACAGATAAAGCAGGGACCCCCACATATTATATAGATGAGAGACAGATAAAGCAGGGACCTCCACTACGTATTGTATAGCTGAGAGAGATGAAGCAGGGACCCCCACTACATATTGTATAGATGAGAGATGAAGCAGGGACCCCACTACATATTATACAGTATGAGAGACAGATAAAGCAGGGACCCCCACTACATATTATATAGATGAGAGACAGATAAAGCAGGGACCCCCACATATTATATAGATGAGAGACAGATAAAGCAGGGACCCCCACTGCATATTGACATTGTGTTGTATATTTAAGTGTTCATAGATTTCACAGAATGCAGTGTTGTGTACATTTATGTGTTGTGTTGTGTAGTGTTGTGTACATTTATGTGTTTTTTCTATGGATTTGTGATGAAGTGTATTTTCAGACATTTAACCACTTGAACCCTCGATATTTTGACCGCTGTACTTGGTCTGATCTTTTTCCAGCTGTACACCAAAACCTCTTTGTCGAAAATATCAGATCTACAAGCTTGTAGACTGTCTATTTTTGTCTAATGTTCCCCTCCGAATATGGATGCTAGGGTTCAAGTGGTTAATGTAAAATCATAATAATAATAAAAGTTCCTATCACAATAAATGTAGTAACTCTGAGGACCCCCTAGGGGTCCCTTTAGCAACTCAACTCTGAGGACCCCCTAGGGGTCCCTGTAGCAACTCGGAGGACCCCCTAGGGGTCCCTGTAGTAACTCTGAGGACCCTCTAGGGGCCGCAGACCCGCTGCTGAAGACCCCTGGATTAAGGCTTGTTGAGGTTGGTGTCGGCAGGAGTTGTCAATGTCTTCAACTAATTATTAATTAAAGGCTTAGTGTGTGACCCAACCATGTGTTTACATAATAAACCTTAGTGTGTGACCCAACCATGTGTTTACATAATAAACCTTAGTGTGTGACCCAACCATGTGTTTACATAATAAACCTTAGTGTGTGACCCAACCATGTGTTTACATAATAAACCTTAGTGTGTGACCCAACCATGTGTTTACATAATAAACCTTAGTGTGTGACCCAACCATGTGTTTACATAATAAACCTTAGTGTGTGACCCAACCATGTGTTTACATAATAAACCTTAGTGTGTGACCCAACCATGTGTTTACATAATAAACCTTAGTGTGTGACCCAACCATGTGTTTACATAATAAACCTTAGTGTGTGACCCAACCATGTGTTTACATAATAAACCTTAGTGTGTGACCCAACCATGTGTTTACATAATAAACCTTAGCGTGTGACCCAACCATGTGTTTACATAATAAACCTTAGTGTGTGACCCAACCATGTGTTTACATAATAAAACAAATTATTAATTAAAGGGCCTACACCATGCTTTTAAAACTATATTTTTTGTATAAATATATGCTCAAAATTGAGTCTTAGACAGGTTTTAACCCTCAACAAACACTCTGACCATTCTTTTTGTTTGTTCTAGCTCTACTATAATGAGGCTCTCCAGCTGCAATACCAAAACGGCCTCTGTTTGCTCAGGGGCAGATCCTAGTGGGGTTTTTCCACCCCTCCCCCCTCCCCTCCTCTTCACTCCTCCCCGGACCCCACGTTGACAACAAATAATGTTAATATTGGGCCAATACAAAAATAGGATAATGTTGCAGCTCTGATTATAGCCTACTGTAGGCCTATGTTGTATGTTATAGGCCTACTGTCAAATGACACAGGGCGACCGTTGCTAGACCAGAAATTACTGAAAGTTAATCTACATTAGACAATCAACCCCACCTGCATTGTATTTATGTATAAAAAAAAAAAGTAACAAAAAAAAAAATGTTTTGAAAAAAAATGTTTGAAAAAAAAAGAAAAGTTTTTTGAAAAAAAAAAAAAGTTTTTTGAAAGAAAAAAAAGTTTTTTTAAAGAAAAAAGTTTTGGAAAAAAAAAAGTTTTCTGAAAAAAAAAAAGTTTACATTTTTGAAAAAAAAAAATTGAAAAAAAAAAGTTTTGAAAAACAAGTTTTGAAAAAAAAAAAAAAGATTTTTTTTTTTGACTGAAAAAAAAAAAACGGGAATCCGTGTGACGTCACACGGATCAACTCTCAGAACAGCACTGTGGAAAGCTTTTCATCTCTGTCTTCCCAAAACCAGAGAAAGACACAATGTACAGAAATAGGACTTTGTGAGGATAGAAGGTGCCAGTGGGACCCCAAAAAAAGGTTTTAAAATAGAAAAAGTGAAAATTCATGGTGTAGGTCCTTTAAAGGCTTAGTGTGACCCAACCATGTGTTTACATAATAAAACAATACATTACTTGTATTTTATTGGGTCATTTTATGGTCTACTCAGGCTGAACATCCTGGACGGTTTTTAAGTTGCTTGATTCAGTATTTAGATATTAGATATACATGTTATCAGACACGCCCCCTTCCTGTACAAACCCACAGTGACTTCAACCTCCATTTAAACTGTGACGGATTCATCAGAAACACCTGTTGTTGAAGAGGCTCAAAAACATAAATATTATTGTTTCCTGATGTTGTGTAAACACATCATGGGTTTCACACTATGCCTTTAAAGGACCCTTCAGTAGCTGTGTACGCTGTATGGGCCCTAGAGGGCACTCTAGAGCTGGATTCTTGTGAGCAAAGTTTATGGCTCAGAAAAGGACCAACATTTCATTGCATTTATAATAATCCATTCGTTACAGCAGTGGTTCTCAACCTGTGGGTCGGGACCCCCAGGGGGGTCCCCAAATTATTTTGAGGGGTCCCCAGATAATTAACTTAATGTGTTCTCTCTCAACAGTAAACAAACGATCATAAAGTTTAAGTGTATAGAGGGTGTCTGCACATTTCTAAAGTGACAATTTAAAGGACTTTTTAATACCTCTAAAATGACAAATTAAACATTGGCCAAATTGTCAAATATTAGAGGCAGAAATTGTGAAAATAGCTGATCTGCATTCTCACAACAGCTCGCAACATCTACATGTGAGCATGTAGATCTGCTAGTTTAACAATAGAACCGTGTTATACAAAATGTAATGCCTCAACTTTTAGTGCTCGTCAGGGTGGGGGTTCGGGGGGGGGGGGGGGGGGGGTGTCACAGCCTGAAAAGGTTGAGAACCACTGGATTACAGCATAATGCTTCCTATCAATTATAATAATCCAGATTACAGCATAACGCTTCCTATTCTTGTCCAAGCTCAACCCTAAACACCTTCTTTGACTTTTCTTTTTACTATTTTGAAAAACATTTTAAAATACTTCAAATAGACGATCTACATCAACACGTTGTGAGCTTGTAGATCAGCTATTTAAAGTGTTTAAAATGTTTTTTTTCCCCAGAATATTAAAACAGTTTCTAGGGCTTCAGGGTCTCTTGTCTCGTCTGGTCAGGTGATCTCTGCAGACTGGAACTTCTCTCTCTGTAAAAACATCACAACATTAATCACTCATTTCATACTTATTGTTGGTTTCCATATCAAATGATTCCCATTGAGCATGTTTAGGGTTATTAGACGTCTAAACACACTGAGCATGTTTAAGCAATATTACACGAGAGGGTGTGCATATAACACGGTTATCCTGCACGACAGCCTTACCGCAGGAACGAGCCGACAGGCGAGTTCCGTAGGAAGGGCCAAGCCTGAGTTGCCCCAGTTTGTAAGGCCTTGCTAAGCCTGAGTTTCTACAGTTTGTAAGGCCTTGCTAAGCCTGAGTTTCTACAGTTTGTAAGGCCTTGCTAAGCCTGAGTCTAAGCCTGAGTTTCCACAGTTTGTAAGGCCTTGCTAAGCCTGAGTTTCCACAGTTTGTAAGGCCTTGCTAAGCCTGAGTTTACACAGTTTGTAAGGCCTTGCTAAGCCTGAGTTTCCACAGTTTGTAAGGCCTTGCTAAGCCTGAGTTTACACAGTTTGTAAGGCCTTGCTAAGCCTGAGTTTACACAGTTTGTAAGGCCTTGCTAAGCCTGAGTCTAAGCCTGAGTTTCTACAGTTTGTAAGGCCTTGCTAAGCCTGAGTTTCCACAGTTTGTAAGGCCTTGCTAAGCCTGAGTCTAAGCCTGAGTTTCTACAGTTTGTAAGGCCTTGCTAAGCCTGAGTTTCTACAGTTTGTAAGGCCTTGCTAAGCCTGAGTTTCTACAGTTTGTAAGGCCTTGCTAAGCCTGAGTTTCTACAGTTTGTAAGGCCTTGCTAAGCCTGAGTTTACACAGTTTGTAAGGCCTTGCTAAGCCTGAGTTTCCACAGTTTGTAAGGCCTTGCTAAGCCTGAGTCTAAGCCTGAGTTTCCACAGTTTGTAAGGCCTTGCTAAGCCTGAGTTTCCACAGTTTGTAAGGCCTTGCCAAGCCTGAGTCTAAGCCTGAGTTTCCACAGTTTGTAAGGCCTTGCTAAGCCTGAGTTTCTACAGTTTGTAAGGCCTTGCTAAGCCTGAGTTTCTACAGTTTGTAAGGCCTTGCTAAGCCTGAGTTTACACAGTTTGTAAGGCCTTGCTAAGCCTGAGTTTCCACAGTTTGTAAGGCCTTGCTAAGCCTGAGTCTAAGCCTGAGTTTACACAGTTTGTAAGGCCTTGCTAAGCCTGAGTTTCCACAGTTTGTAAGGCCTTGCCAAGCCGGAGTTCCCGGCTTGGCAAGGCAGGATCGCGATCGTGAAATGTATGTTTGACTCCCAGAACAGCCCATGGCAGCTCCCATGGCAGCCATGTTTGTTTACATTTGAAGAAAACACTACATCCTACAGTAGGCCTGTATCTTTTGAATGCCTGAACGGATTTTCCAAGCAGATTTTTCATTTATTTGAAAGCTGTGAAGCGTGCACACGTGTGGTGCATCATCCGTGCACATTGTGCACATTAAAAGCTAAGATTCTGGCAATGCAAGACATTGAAGATTTTAATGCTTAGCAACAAATGTGTTAAGCTAAATGTTAACACTGTTTTCCTACTCAACAGTAAACAGACCAACATACAGTAGAAATGCATCTGGTTTCTTTCTTTTTCTTTCTGACAATTTAAGGAATTTAAAGACGTTTTTTAGTACCTCTGGTCAAGCATTGGTCAAATTGTCAAGAGGCAGAAATTGTGAAAATAGCCGATCTACTAGTTTAGTACATTTTATAGATGATAAATACAAAACGAACGGTTTCCACCCGACAACGACGATATGCTATAAATATAAGGTGCTGGGAGTGAGAATTATAATGTAGGGGTGCCTCGGAACCTCCTGAGACCCAAGCTTTTTTTTTTTTGGTGCTCATTTGTTATTTCTCCGGTATTTGGGATGATTAGGACCTAATAAGTATAATATTTATAATATAATAATATATATATATATATATAATAATATAATTATTAGGACCTAATAAGTATAATAACTAAACATTGTCTTTGCACAGGGAGTAGTTTTTGCAAAAAAGGATGTCACTCTCTCACACACACTACAAAATCGTGTATTATTTTTGTAATGGTTTTCTACAGTTTTTTATTCCCCATATACAACGGTGTTAGTTTGCAACAATGAGCCTACAGACAGTAATGTCATGTGATCACTAGATGGTGCGGGCAGTGTCCCTGAATGAGGCCAATGGGTCTATACTTTGAAAAAGGAAGTAGCATAGGGCAGACAGGCAAACATGTAACGTCCTCATATGAGGACGCGGGTCTCAGGAGGTAAAAACATACATATATATATATATATATATATATATACATATATTCATGGGTGCCCTGAGACAAAAAGGTTTGGGAATCCCTGGGTTTAGGATGAAAACTCACATTGTTCTTCTTCTGTCTCCTCCTCCTCCTGCTCTGCCAACTCTTCCTCCTGCTGCTCCTCCTCTCCTGCTGCTGCCGTCTCCTCCTCCTGCTGCTCCTCCTCACTGTCCTTCTCCTCCGTCTCCTCCTCCTCTCCTGTTGTCTTCTCCTCCTCTTGTGTCTCCTCCTCCTCTCCTGTTGTCTCCTCCTCCTCTGTCTTCTCCTCTACAGCAGTCTCTCCTTCAGAAACCTCCTCTTCCTGCTCTCCTGCTGGCACCTCCTGCTCTGTCTCCTCCTGCTCTGTCTCCTCCTGCTCTGTCTCCTCCTGCTCTGTCTCAGCCGTGGTCTCCTCTCCTACCCTCGTCTCCTCCTCTCCTACCCTCGTCTCCTCCTCTCCTAGCGTTGTCTCCTCCTCTCCTAGCGTTGTCTCCTCCTCTCCTAGCGTTGTCTCCTCCTCCTCTGGTGTGTGCGGTTCCTCCTTGTCCTCTGGCGCCTCCTACAGACGGTAGTGATGAAGAACATCAGTTATCTGTAGATGGAAGCTACACATTATATCTTAGATGTAGGATAGGATGTGTTCCTCCTTCTAACACTAAGCTGTGTTCAGGGATTTCATTACAAAAGAAGCTTGTGTAAGTCTAGTCCTGACCTACAGGGATAATAGTCTCACACCAATGTTGGGGGTGTGGATGTGTGTGCCAAGTTCACCCACATCCACGTTAGTTTAGTCTAGATTGATATTGATATACTGATGTATTGATGTATTATCTTGATTATTGTAAATCGTTCTGGATTAAGAGCATCTTCTAAATGCCTAAACTGTAAAATGTAAACCCAAGCTTCATTTAATAGAAGTTCTGTTGTATTCTTCTATTGCTAGTCTGGCCAATTTAAATACTCAGCCTAATCTTAAAAGTATTACTGTAGGGATTGACCGTACGTCCACATGGTGCTTAGCAGCAGTTTATATGTACGTTTATAGCAGCAGTTTATATGTACGTTTATAGCAGCAGTTTATATGTACGTTTATAGCAGCAGTTTATATGTACGTTTATAGCAGCAGTTTATATGTACGTTTATAGCAGCAGTTTATATGTACGTTTATAGCAGCAGTTTATATGTACGTTTATAGCAGCAGCTTATATGTACGTTTATAGCAGCAGTTTATACTTAAGTTCATAGCAGCAGTTTATATGTAAGTTTATAGCAGCAGTTTATATTTAAGTTCATAGCAGCAGTTTATATGTAAGTTTATAGCAGCAGTTTATATTTAAGTTCATAGCAGCAGTTTATATGTAAGTTTATAGCAGCAGTTTATATTTAAGTTCATAGCAGCAGTTTATACAGTATGTACGTTTATAGCAGCAGTTTATATGTACGTTTATAGCAGCAGTTTATATGTACGTTTATAGCAGCAGTTTATATGTACGTTTATAGCAGCAGTTTATATGTACGTTTATAGCAGCAGTTTATATGTACGTTTATAGCAGCAGTTTATATGTACGTTTATAGCAGCAGTTTATATGTACGTTTATAGCAGCAGTTTATATGTACGTTTATAGCAGCAGTTTATATTTAAGTTCATAGCAGCAGTTTATATGTACGTTTATAGCAGCAGTTTATATGTACGTTTATAGCAGCAGTTTATATGTACGTTTATAGCAGCAGTTTATATGTACGTTTATAGCAGCAGTTTATATGTACGTTTATAGCAGCAGTTTATACTGCATCATCATACTGTCCTTAACTCATTCAGAACGGGTACACAGTATTGTGTATTATTATTTTATGCTTTAACTATTGAAAAATAGCAGATATACAAGCTCACAGCGCAGCACCGAGTGTCGCGCTGCAAGCTTGTAGATCTGCTATTTTTGAAAAATTGTGAACACAGTATGACGTACAGTATGATGTACAGTATGATGTACAGTATGATGTACAGTATGATGTACAGTATGACGTACAGTATGATGTACATTATGACGTACAGTATGACGTACAGTATGAGTGACTTTTGTGATTGTGAGTGACAAAATGATTCTCTCAAATCGCTGATAGTTCTGCTGCTTATTTTAATGCAAAAGACTGTAAACATGCATTTATTATCAATCAGGCTACTGCCGGTCCTTCCCCACATCCTAAATATTACATTCATGATGAAATCCATCCTTCCATTATTCCTGGGGTTTCATGTTTTGGACTCAGATCACCTTCCGTAACTTCAATTTCTGAAGCTTTGTGAACTTGCAGATCTGCTATTTACTGCACACGACACCGACACATGGTGAAGTATAGCCGAGGCTGGCGCTTTGGTGTCGGGCAGATTATGTGAGCGGAGCGCGAGCGGCGCAGGTTTTTTTTAGTTGACCGCGAGCAAGCAAGTTTTAAAATGGGACTTTAATATAGATTTACAGGGGCGCCACAAGCCCTTGTGGGGCCTGACTCTTCTCCACTAGTCTTAGTTCTACTGGATCTCTTCTCCACTAGTCTTAGTTCTACTGGATCTCTTCTCCACTAGTTTTAGTTCTACTGGATCTCTTCTCCGCTAGTCTTAGTTCTACTGGATCTCTTCTCCACTAGTCTTAGTTCTACTGGATCTCTTCTCCACTAGTCTTAGTTCTAATGGATCTCTTCTCCACTAGTCTTAGTTCTACTGGATCTCTTCTCCACTAGTCTTAGTTCTACTGGATCTCTTCTCCACTAGTCTTAGTTCTAATGGATCTCTTCTCCACTAGTCTTAGTTCTACTGGATCTCTTCTCCACTAGTCTTAGTTCTACTGGATCTCTTCTCCACTAGTTTTAGTTCTACTGGATCTCTTCTCCACTAGTTCTTAGTTCTACTGGAACTCTTCTCCACTAGTTTTAGTTCTACTGGATCTCTTCTCCACTAGTCTTAGTTCTACTCGATCTCTTCTCTAGTCTTAGTTCTACTGGATCTCTTCTCCACTAGTTTTAGTTCTACTGGATCTCTTCTCCACTAGTCTTAGTTCTACTGGATCTCTTCTCCACTAGTCTTAGTTCTACTGGATCTCTTCTCCACTAGTCTTAGTTCTACTGGATCTCTTCTCCACTAGTCTTAGTTCTACTGGATCTCTTCTCCGCTAGTCTTAGTTCTACTGGATCTCTTCTCCGCTAGTCTTAGTTCTACTGGATCTCTTCTCTACTAGTCTTAGTTCTACTGGATCTCTTCCCCGCTAGTCCCTCCCTTAACACCTTCTAAGCCACGGGGAGCCCCTTAATGTTAAAACCGTACTATATCGCACATCCCCCCAGGGACTCTCAGCCACGTCGTACATTCCCGGACTTTGTCTTTAAAACCGGAATAAAAGCTTTTGATCCGAAAATCGGCGATCGTCTAACCTTCCCTAGTCACCACTCGTGCACTGATAGCTCATGCAGACCGTGCATGAAGCAGAGGTGACGTCAGCGCCTCTCCTTCTCCAAGGCTACTCCCAGCCATCCGTTTGCTGTCTGCACACTCGAGCTCCTACAGCAGCCATGCTTGGGGCTATGCTAGCGAAACTTTTCAGTTCTGTTCTTCAGTCACACATGGACTATTTGCGGGGACATTTACGTGAAAGGATCGCGCACGCGAAACGCACGGGGACATCGACGATCGGCCAAAACCCCCATTCTATCCCAACGGAAATCGAGAAAATCATGGTGAGTTACTGGCCTGGGAAAAAAAAAAAAAGGAAAAACAGCGGCGCTGTTCAAGATGGAGGGGCTGCGGGGTCATGTTTATAAACATAATATTATGTCTCAGATCACAATACAATAATAGAAATGTCACGGCTAATCTACCAACCACCATTCTATTTCGGACGTCAAGGTGTTAAGGACAACTCCGCCCTAAATCACTTCTAGGCTCATTTTCCTACTTATATTGATCCAAAATGACTGTCCATGGGGTCTATTAGGCACAAATGCACCTGTTGTCCAGTTTCCCCAGCAGAACCCAGCAGCTCTCATAGCATAGAGTGGAGCATATAAGCCTATCACTTTTACACTATTTGTTGTGGTCAAAAGTGATTTAATTTTTCATAAATGTGTTACTAGTTGTCATTACAAACACATCCATGCCATCGTTGTCCCACAAAAGCCACCACATTCTGCTAAACAGATGTTATGCTGTTATGTGTTTTACCAAGTCCCGGAAAAGATGCCCTGTGATTGGCCAGTACAGTCACTTTGATTGGCAGTTGTGCCGAATGCTCACCCCAAAACATGATTTATGAGACTGTGGTGGCTTGTGTGGAGCAAACAAGGCATGGATGTGTTTGTAATGAACAACTAGTAACACATTCATGAAAAAAGAAATCACTTTTGACCACACCAAATAGTGTAAAAGTGATAGGCTTATATGCTCCACTCTATGCTATGAGAGCTGCTGGGTTCTGCTGGGGAAACTGGACAACAGGAGCATTTCTGCCTAACAGACCCCATTGACAGTCTTTATGGATCAATATAAGTAGGAAAATGAGCCTAGAAGTGATTTAGGGCGGAGTTGTCCTTTAACATTTTAGTCTAGCTGTCAATGACGAAGTGTCAATATATTTAGTCATAGTTTTAGTCATCATAGATTTGTTTTTATTTACTTTTGGTCAGTGATAAAAGGTTGTCCACAAGACCGAGTGCTGCGCTACGAGCTTGTAGATCTGCTACTTTTGAAAAACCATGAAAATCTGAGCAAAACTTTTAATATATTTATACTATATTAGTGTTAGGGTTAGGGTTAGAGTTAACCCTAGTCTCGCGTAGCCAGACAACTATTCCACAATCTCTGAATGCTATATAGAGTCTGGAACAGCAGCTCCCGAACGGCGAGTAATGGAAACGGGCATTAACGTTCAAAACAATATATTTTAAAATGTCATTTCTGCTAAGCAGCAAGCTAAACATGCTTGTATGATTTTTATTTATATAATGATAAATATGTGTGATGTGAGACTGAAGCAGAAGTGACGTGGGGGCTTCACTTCCGCTTCATCTCGCACTCATCGTTTCTATTTCCGTCTGCCAGACTGTATGCTGGGAGCATTTGACCAAATCGCGGAGGCAACAGTCTGGCCACGCGAGACTAGGTTAACCCTAACCCTAACCCTAAGTGTAAAATGTTTGCTTCTGGGGGCGGGGTCCTGGCTCACCTGGCTCTCCACTATCTCCTGGTTCACCTCCTCCTCCTCTCCTGCTGACTCCGCCTCCTCTGGAACAGGCTCCACCTCCTCTCCTTCAGGAAGGGGAGGGGCTACTTCCTCCTCTGGGACAGGAAGGGGAGGGGCTACTTCCTCCTCTTCTTCCTGTGGCGGCTCCAACTGGAAGACAAAATAAAATATCATAAAATATTAAAATAACATTTGGAATTTATCAACGTCACATTTTTCAGCCTGCAGTGCACCAAGTCTCTTCACCAAATATAGCAGATCTACAAGCTCACAACGCGTCACAACATGGCTGTTTATGGACGTCAGAATGAACGTGTTCGACAATAGCTTTCATCAAGCGGAATCAATAACGTTCAGTTCACGTTCGCCCAAAATATGAACGTGTTCCTGAACGATCGTTCTTTGAATGCGTTCGGGTACAACACTGATGGCAGGCCTTGGTGGCATCGTAATGACTTGGTTTACACTTGGTTGCATGCTGAAAATAGCAGATCTACAAGCTCACAACGCGTCGCAGCGCGATGCGTTGTGAGCTTGTAGATCCTCTATTTTCAGCATGCAACACCTGAGAGCAACCAAACATAACAGGACTGTCTTCTCCACTATAGTCCCTCCCTAAAGTTTTAGTCTAGTTTTTATTTTGTTGGCGAAATTGACATTTAGTCTTAGTTTTAGTCATCACAGCATAGTTTTTTATTTAGTTTTTATTTAGTTTTGGTCAGTGAAAAAACGCAGTCGACAAACATTTTTCGTCATAGTTTTAGTCGACAAAATCAACACTGCATGGAACAGAGCCTGAAGTATCCATACAGTATTGGGAAATAAACTATCGCCATGTACAGCATAGATGGATATGCATGAAACAGAGCCTGATGGATACAGTATCTGGTTCCTATGGAACAGAGCCTGATGGATACAGTATTTGGTTCCTATGGAACAGAGTATGAAGTATCATACAGTATTGGGAAATAAACTATTGTCATGTATAGATATGCATGGAACAGAGCATGCAGTATGGATACAGTATCTGGTTTCTATGGAACATGAAGTAATAAACTATAGATGGTTTCTATGGAACATGAAGTAATAAACTATAGATGGTTTCTATGGAACATGAAGTAATAAACTATAGATGGTTTCTATGGAACATGTAGTAATAAACTATAGATGGTTTCTATGGAACATGAAGTAATAAACTATAGATGGTTTCTATGGAACATGAAGTAATAAACTATAGATGGTTTCTATGGAACATGAAGTAATAAACTATAGATGGTTTCTATGGAACATGAAGTAATAAACTATAGATGGTTTCTATGGAACATGAAGTAATAAACTATAGATGGTTTCTATGGAACATGAAGTAATAAACTATAGATGGTTTCTATGGAACATGAAGTAATAAACTATAGATGGTTTCTATGGAACATGAAGTAATAAACTATAGAAGGTTTCTATGGAACATGTAGTAATAAACTATAGATGGTTTCTATGGAACATGAAGTAATAAACTATAGATGGTTTCTATGGAACATGAAGTAATAAACTATAGATGGTTTCTATGGAACATGAAGTAATAAACTATAGATGGTTTCTATGGAACATGAAGTAATAAACTATAGATGGTTTCTATGGAACATGTAGTAATAAACTATAGATGGTTTCTATAGAACATGAAGTAATAAACTATAGATGGTTTATGGAACATGAAGTAATAAACTATAGATGGTTTCTATGGAACATGTAGTAATAAACTATAGATGGTTTCTATGGAACATGAAGTAATAAACTATAGATGGTTTCTATAGAACATGAAGTAATAAACTATAGATGGTTTCTATGGAACATGAAGTAATAAACTATAGATGGTTTCTATGGAACATGTAGTAATAAACTATAGATGGTTTCTATGGAACATGAAGTAATAAACTATAGATGGTTTCTATGGAACATGAAGTAATAAACTATAGATGGTTTCTATGGAACATGCAGTAATAAACTATAGATGGTTTCTATGGAGCATGTAGTAATAAACTATAGATGGTTTCTATGGAACATGTAGTAATAAACTATAGATGGTTTCTATGGAACATGAAGTAATAAACTATAGATGGTTTCTATGGAACATGAAGTAATAAACTATATATGGTTTCTATGGAACATGCAGTAATAAACTATAGATGGTTTCTATGGAACATGAAGTAATAAACTATAGATGGTTTCTATGGAACATGAAGTAATAAACTATAGATGGTTTCTATAGAACATGAAGTAATAAACTATAGATGGTTTATGGAACATGAAGTAATAAACTATAGATGGTTTCTATGGAACATGAAGTAATAAACTATAGATGGTTTCTATAGAACATGAAGTAATAAACTATAGATGGTTTCTATGGAACATGAAGTAATAAACTATAGATGGTTTATATAGAACATGTAGTAATAAACTATAGATGGTTTCTATGGAACATGAAGTAATAAACTATAGATGGTTTCTATGGAACATGAAGTAATAAACTATAGATGGTTTCTATGGAACATGAAGTAATAAACTATAGATGGTTTCTATGGAACATGAAGTAATAAACTATAGATGGTTTCTATAGAACATGTAGTAATAAACTATAGATGGTTTCTATGGAACATGAAGTAATAAACTATAGATGGTTTCTATGGAACATGAAGTAATAAACTATAGATGGTTTCTATTGAACATGTAGTAATAAACTATAGATGGTTTCTATGGAACATGAAGTAATAAACTATAGATGGTTTCTATGGAACATGAAGTAATAAACTATAGATGGTTTATGGAACATGAAGTAATAAACTATAGATGGTTTCTATGGAACATGAAGTAATAAACTATAGATGGTTTCTATGGAACATGAAGTAATAAACTATAGATGGTTTCTATGGAACATGAAGTAATAAACTATAGATGGTTTATGGAACATGAAGTAATAAACTATAGATGGTTTATGGAACATGAAGTAATAAACTATAGATGGTTTATGGAACATGAAGTAATAAACTATAGATGGTTTCTATGGAACATGAAGTAATAAACTATAGATGGTTTCTATAGAACATGAAGTAATAAACTATAGATGGTTTATGGAACATGAAGTAATAAACTATAGATGGTTTCTATGGAACATGAAGTAATAAACTATAGATGGTGTCTATGGAACATGAAGTAATAAACTATAGATGGTTTCTATAGAACATGAAGTAATAAACTATAGATGGTTTCTATGGAACATGAAGTAATAAACTATAGATGGTTTATGGAACATGAAGTAATAAACTATAGATGGTTTCTATGGAACATGAAGTAATAAACTATAGATGGTGTCTATGGAACATGAAGTAATAAACTATAGATGGTGTCTATGGAACATGAAGTAATAAACTATAGATGGTTTCTATGGAACATGAAGTAATAAACTATAGATGGTTTCTATGGAACATGAAGTAATAAACTATAGATGGTGTCTATGGAACATGTAGTAATAAACTATAGATGGTTTCTATGGAACATGAAGTAATAAACTATAGATGGTTTCTATGGAACATGAAGTAATAAACTATAGATGGTTTCTATGGAACATGAAGTAATAAACTATAGATGGTTTCTATGGAACATGAAGTAATAAACTATAGATGGTTTATATGGAACATGAAGTAATAAACTATAGAAGGTTTCTATGGAACATGAAGTAATAAACTATAGATGGTGTCTATGGAACATGTAGTAATAAACTATAGATGGTTTCTATGGAACATGAAGTAATAAACTATAGATGGTTTCTATGGAACATGAAGTAATAAACTATAGATGGTTTCTATGGAACATGAAGTGATAAACTATAGATGGTTTCTATGGAACATGAAGTAATAAACTATAGATGATTTCTATGGAACATGTAGTAATAAACTATAGATGGTTTCTATGGAACATGAAGTAATAAACTATAGATGGTTTCTATGGAACATGAAGTAATAAACTATAGATGGTTTCTATGGAACATGAAGTAATAAACTATAGATGGTTTCTATGGAACATGAAGTAATAAACTATAGATGATTTCTATGGAACATGTAGTAATAAACTATAGATGGTTTCTATGGAACATGAAGTAATAAACTATAGATGGTTTCTATGGAACATGAAGTAATAAACTATAGATGGTTTCTATGGAACATGAAGTAATAAACTATAGATGGTTTCTATGGAACATGAAGTAATAAACTATAGATGGTTTCTATGGAACATGAAGTAATAAACTATAGATGGTTTCTATGGAACATGAAGTAATAAACTATAGATGGTTTCTATGGAACATGAAGTAATAAACTATAGATGGTTTCTATGGAACATGTAGTAATAAACTATAGATGGTTTCTATGGAACATGAAGTAATAAACTATAGATGGTTTCTATGGAACATGTAGTAATAAACTATAGATGGTTTATGGAACATGTAGTAATAAACTATAGATGGTTTCTATGGAACATGAAGTAATAAACTATAGATGGTTTCTATGGAACATGAAGTAATAAACTATAGATGGTTTCTATGGAACATGTAGTAATAAACTATAGATGGTTTCTATGGAACATGAAGTAATAAACTATAGATGGTTTCTATGGAACATGTAGTAATAAACTATAGATGGTTTCTATGGAACATGAAGTAATAAACTATAGATGGTGTCTATGGAACATGAAGTAATAAACTATAGATGGTTTCTATGGAACATGAAGTAATAAACTATAGATGGTTTCTATGGAACATGAAGTAATAAACTATAGATGGTTTCTATGGAACATGAAGTAATAAACTATAGATGGTTTCTATGGAACATGAAGTAATAAACTATAGATGGTTTCTATGGAACATGAAGTAATAAACTATAGATGGTTTCTATGGAACATGCAGTAATAAACTATAGATGGTGTCTATGGAACATGAAGTAATAAACTATAGATGGTTTCTATGGAACATGAAGTAATAAACTATAGATGGTTTCTATGGAACATGTAGTAATAAACTATAGATGGTTTCTATGGAACATGAAGTAATAAACTATAGATGGTTTCTATGGAACATGAAGTAATAAACTATAGATGGTTTCTATGGAACATGAAGTAATAAACTATAGATGGTTTCTATGGAACATGAAGTAATAAACTATAGATGGTTTCTATAGAACATGAAGTAATAAACTATAGATGGTTTCTATGGAACATGAAGTAATAAACTATAGATGGTTTCTATAGAACATGAAGTAATAAACTATAGATGGTTTCTATGGAACATGAAGTAATAAACTATAGATGGTTTCTATGGAACATGAAGTAATAAACTATAGATGGTTTCTATGGAACATGAAGTAATAAACTATAGATGGTTTCTATGGAACATGAAGTAATAAACTATAGATGGTTTATATGGAACATGAAGTAATAAACTATAGATGGTTTCTATGGAACATGAAGTAATAAACTATAGATGGTTTCTATGGAACATGAAGTAATAAACTATAGATGGTGTCTATGGAACATGCAGTAATAAACTATAGATGGTTTCTATGGAACATGAAGTAATAAACTATAGATGGTTTCTATGGAACATGAAGTAATAAACTATAGATGGTTTCTATGGAACATGAAGTAATAAACTATAGATGGTTTCTATGGAACATGAAGTAATAAACTATAGAAGGTTTCTATGGAACATGAAGTAATAAACTATAGATGGTGTCTATGGAACATGTAGTAATAAACTATAGATGGTTTCTATGGAACATGAAGTAATAAACTATAGATGGTTTCTATGGAACATGAAGTAATAAACTATAGATGGTTTCTATGGAACATGAAGTAATAAACTATAGATGGTTTCTATGGAACATGAAGTAATAAACTATAGATGGTTTCTATGGAACATGTAGTAATAAACTATAGATGGTTTCTATGGAACATGAAGTAATAAACTATAGATGGTTTCTATGGAACATGAAGTAATAAACTATAGATGGTTTCTATGGAACATGAAGTAATAAACTATAGATGGTTTCTATGGAACATGAAGTAATAAACTATAGATGGTTTCTATGGAACATGAAGTAATAAACTATAGATGGTTTCTATGGAACATGAAGTAATAAACTATAGATGGTTTCTATGGAACATGAAGTAATAAACTATAGATGGTTTCTATGGAACATGAAGTAATAAACTATAGATGGTTTCTATGGAACATGAAGTAATAAACTATAGATGGTTTCTATGGAACATGAAGTAATAAACTATAGATGGTTTCTATGGAACATGTAGTAATAAACTATAGATGGTTTCTATGGAACATGAAGTAATAAACTATAGATGGTTTCTATGGAACATGAAGTAATAAACTATAGATGGTTTCTATGGAACATGAAGTAATAAACTATAGATGGTTTCTATGGAACATGAAGTAATAAACTATAGATGGTTTCTATGGAACATGAAGTAATAAACTATAGATGGTTTCTATGGAACATGAAGTAATAAACTATAGATGGTTTCTATGGAACATGAAGTAATAAACTATAGATGGTTTCTATGGAACATGAAGTAATAAACTATAGATGGTTTCTATGGAACATGTAGTAATAAACTATAGATGGTTTCTATAGAACATGAAGTAATAAACTATAGATGGTTTCTATGGAACATGAAGTAATAAACTATAGATGGTTTCTATGGAACATGTAGTAATAAACTATAGATGGTTTCTATGGAACATGAAGTAATAAACTATAGATGGTTTCTATGGAACATGAAGTAATAAACTATAGATGGTTTCTATGGAACATGAAGTAATAAACTATAGATGGTTTCTATGGAACATGAAGTAATAAACTATAGATGGTGTCTATGGAACATGAAGTAATAAACTATAGATGGTTTCTATGGAACATGAAGTAATAAACTATAGATGGTGTCTATGGAACATGAAGTAATAAACTATAGATGGTTTCTATGGAACATGTAGTAATAAACTATAGATGGTTTCTATGGAACATGAAGTAATAAACTATAGATGGTGTCTATGGAACATGAAGTAATAAACTATAGATGGTGTCTATGGAACATGTAGTAATAAACTATAGATGGTGTCTATGGAACATGAAGTAATAAACTATAGATGGTTTCTATGGAACATGTAGTAATAAACTATAGATGGTGTCTATGGAACATGAAGTAAATAAACTATAGATGGTGTCTATGGAACATGTAGTAATAAACTATAGATGGTTTCTATGGAACATGAAGTAATAAACTATAGATGGTGTCTATGGAACATGAAGTAATAAACTATAGATGGTGTCTATGGAACATGTAGTAATAAACTATAGATGGTGTCTATGGAACATGAAGTAATAAACTATAGATGGTTTCTATGGAACATGTAGTAATAAACTATAGATGGTGTCTATGGAACATGAAGTAATAAACTATAGATGGTGTCTATGGAACATGTAGTAATAAACTATAGATGGTGTCTATGGAACATGTAGTAATAAACTATAGATGGTTTCTATGGAACATGAAGTAATAAACTATAGATGGTTTCTATGGAACATGTAGTAATAAACTATAGATGGTTTCTATGGAACATGAAGTAATAAACTATAGATGGTTTCTATGGAACATGAAGTAATAAACTATAGATGGTTTCTATGGAACATGAAGTAATAAACTATAGATGGTTTCTATGGAACATGAAGTAATAAACTATAGATGGTTTCTATGGAACATGTAGTAATAAACTATAGATGGTTTCTATGGAACATGAAGTAATAAACTATAGATGGTGTCTATGGAACATGAAGTAATAAACTATAGATGGTTTCTATGGAACATGTAGTAATAAACTATAGATGGTGTCTATGGAACATGAAGTAATAAACTATAGATGGTTTCTATGGAACATGAAGTAATAAACTATAGATGGTTTCTATGGAACATGAAGTAATAAACTATAGATGGTTTCTATGGAACATGAAGTAATAAACTATAGATGGTTTCTATAGAACATCTAGTAATAAACTATAGATGGTTTCTATGGAACATGAAGTAATAAACTATAGATGGTTTATGGAACATGTAGTAATAAACTATAGATGGTTTCTATGGAACATGAAGTAATAAACTATAGATGGTTTCTATGGAACATGAAGTAATAAACTATAGATGGTTTCTATGGAACATGTAGTAATAAACTATAGATGGTTTCTATGGAACATGAAGTAATAAACTATAGATGGTTTCTATGGAACATGTAGTAATAAACTATAGATGGTTTCTATGGAACATGAAGTAATAAACTATAGATGGTTTATGGAACATGAAGTAATAAACTATAGATGGTTTCTATGGAACATGAAGTAATAAACTATAGATGGTTTCTATGGAACATGAAGTAATAAACTATAGATGGTTTATGGAACATGAAGTAATAAACTATAGATGGTGTCTATGGAACATGAAGTAATAAACTATAGATGGTTTCTATGGAACATGAAGTAATAAACTATAGATGGTTTCTATGGAACATGCAGTAATAAACTATAGATGGTTTCTATGGAACATGAAGTAAATAAACTATAGATGGTTTCTATGGAACATGAAGTAATAAACTATAGATGGTTTCTATGGAACATGAAGTAAATAAACTTACCGTGTTCAGATGTTCCTCCAGCTTCTCCTGGTTCTTCTTCTGGAGCTCTGTGGTCTGCAGCAAGGCTCTGAGAAACACACACACACACACACACACACACACACACACACACACACACACACACACACACACACACACACAAACATCAAAACTTTCTTCCAAGATCATCAGACTTCCACACCCACACTGTCTGATATGAACAAAAATCGAACCTCGGTTCGAAGTGAAGTGGTGAATTTATATTCTATGTGTTCTAGATCTATACATTCTGTGTTCCAAATTGAACCAAATTGTCATGTGAAGCTTGACCAATCCTCAATTCTTCATTCTGGACTGGACATGCACGGGACATGTACGGGACAGACAAAGCTAACCAATCACAGCGCGGAGATGCACGGGACAGGTACGGGACAGACAAAGCTAACCAATCACAGCGCGGAGATGCACGGGACAGGTACGGGACAGACAAAGCTAACCAATCACAGCGCGGAGATGCACGGGACATGTACGGGACAGACAAAGCTAACCAATCACAGCGCGGAGATGCACGGGACATGTACGGGACAGACAAAGCTAACCAATCACAGCGCGGAGATGCACGGGACATGTACGGGACAGACAAAGCTAACCAATCACAGCGCGGAGATGCACGGGACAGGTCCGGGACAGACAAAGCCACACCTTGGAAGCGGCTTTCACCGCTTCAATAAGGCCATCACACGCTTAGCACTGTCAATAACACATGACACTGATCATCTTCTGTATCAATAACTATATCAATAACACTGATCATCCTCGGTATCAATAATTAATAACATTGATCATCCTCTGTATCAATAACTATATCAATAATTAATAACATTGATCATCCTCTGTATCAATAACTATATCAATAATTAATAACATTGATCACCCTCTGTATCAATAACTATATCAATAATTAATAACATTGATCATCCTCTGTATCTCTACTTCCACCTCAGGGTGAAGATCAGAACTCTGAAGTGGTAAAAGTTTGGGTTTAGCAGGAGTTTAGTCTCCTCACCCATCACTGTACTGACCAACCTGCCTCTACCCATCACTGTACTGTACAACCTGCCTCCACCCATCACTGTACTGACCAACCTGCCTCCACCCATCACTGACCAACCTGCCTCCACCCATCACTGTACTGACCAACCTGCCTCCACCCATCACTGTACAACCTGCCTCCACCCATCACTGTACTGTACAACTTGCCTCCACCCATCACTGTACTGTACAACTTGCCTCCACCCATCACTGTACTGTACAACCTGCCTCCACCCATCACTGTACTGTACAACCTGCCTCCACCCATCACTGTACTGTACAACCTGCCTCCACCCTGCCTCCACCCATCACTGTACTGTACAACCTGCCTCCACCCATCACTGTACTGTACAACTTGCCTCCACCCATCACTGTACTGTACAACCTGCCTCCACCCATCACTGTACTGTACAACTTGCCTCCACCCATCACTGTACTGTACAACCTGCCTCCACCCATCACTGTACTGTACAACTTGCCTCCACCCATCACTGTACTGTACAACCTGCCTCCACCCATCACTGTACTGTACAACCTGCCTCCACCCATCACTGTACTGTACAACTTGCCTCCACCCATCACTGTACTGTACAACCTGCCTCCACCCATCACTGTACTGACCAACCTGCCTCCACCCATCACTGACCAACCTGCCTCCACCCATCACTGAACAACCTGCCTCCACCCATCACTGACCAACCTGCCTCCACCCTGCCTCCACCCTGCCTCCACCCATCACTGACCAACCTGCCTCCACCCATCACTGAACAACCTGCCTCCACCCTGCCTCCACCCATCACTGAACAACCTGCCTCCACCCTGCCTCCACCCATCACTGAACAACCTGCCTCCACCCTGCCTCCACCCATCACTGACCAACCTGCCTCCACCCTGCCTCCACCCTGCCTCCACCCATCACTGACCAACCTGCCTCCACCCTGCCTCCACCCTGCCTCCACCCATCACTGAACAACCTGCCTCCACCCCCAAGGATAGGATGATTTTATTTGTATTTTATTGCGACCGTCAGGTTGCAGTTACTATCAAAACCTCGACCAGCTGTCCGTCTGTCAGTCTGTCAGTCTGTCAGTCACACGTCACACTTTTGCCCTGCTCATATCTCCGCAACCGTTGCCCCGATCCATGCCAAACTTTGCACACACACTCCTTGCCTGCCAAACCACAACCTCCATCCATCAATTCTCACATGCCCCTCTTCTAGCGCCACCATGAGGCCGATTCTTGCAAAATAAGTTTTTGGACACTGCTCCTACAATTTTTGCCCTAAAATCTCGCAAATCGGTACACAGTATCTTTACACTCATCTCTTCAACATGGATCTGTCCCATTTAGCGCCACCTTCAGGCCGACTTTTTAAAACACATTTTTGGACACTACTCCTACAGATTTGCCCAAAAATCACGCAAATCGGTACACAGTATGTCCACACTCATCTCATCAACATGGATCTGTCCCATATAGCGCCACCATCAGGCCGATTTTTTCAAACACATTTTTGGACACTGCTCCTACACATTTTGGCCTAAAATCACGCTGCGACCTTACGGTCGCTTATCTCCGGATTAGGGAGTCTTACTGGTATGTATCTTTTTTTTATTGGCTTCCCAGAGGACACACTTATGTTATATGCATGTTACATTTATATGTTATATTTATATGATATATTTATATGTTATATTTATATGTTATATTTATGTTATTGTGACCGTCAGGTCGCAGTTACTATCAAAACTTCGACCAGCTGTCCGTCAGTCCGTCAGTCGTCAGTCCGTAAGTCTGTCTGTCACACGTCACACTTTTGCCCTGCTCATATCTCCGCAACCATTGCCCTGACCCATGCCAAATTTTGCATACACACTCCTTTCCTGCCAAACCACAACCTCCACCCATCAATTCTCACATGACCCTGTTCTAGCGCCACCATGAGGCCGATTCTTGCAAAACACATTTTTGGACACTGCTCCTACAATTTTTGCCCTAAAATCTCGCAAATCGGTACACAGTATGTCTACACTCATCTCTTCAACATGGATCTGTCCCATTTAGCGCCACCTTCAGGCCGACTTTTTAAAACACATTTGTGGACACTACTCCTACAGATTTTGCCCTAAAATCACGCAAATCGGTACACAGTATGTCTACACTCATCTCATCAACATGGATCTGTCCCATATAGCGCCACCATCAGGCCGATTTTTTCAAACACATTTTTGGACACTGTTCCAACAAATTTTGCCCTAAAATCACGCAAGTCCGTACACACTTGCTCTACACTCATCTCATCAACATGGATCTGTCCCATTTAGCGCCACCTTCAGGCCGATTTTTTAAAACTCATTTTTGGACACTACTCCTACAGATTTGCCCAAAAATCACGCAAATCGGTACACAGTATGTCCACACTCATCTCATCAACATGGATCTGTCCCATATAGCGCCACCATCAGGCCGATTTTTTCAAACACATTTTTGGACACTGCTCCTACACATTTTGGCCTAAAATCACGCTGCGAACTGACGGTCGCTTATCTCCGGATTAGGGAGTCTTACTGGTATGTATCTTTTTTTTATTGGCTTCCCAGAGGACACACTTATGTTATATGCATGTTACATTTATATGTTATATTTATATGATATATTTATATGTTATATTTATATGTTATATTTATGTTATTGTGACCGTCAGGTCGCAGTTACTATCAAAACTTCGACCAGCTGTCCGTCAGTCCGTCAGTCGTCAGTCCGTAAGTCTGTCTGTCACACGTCACACTTTTGCCCTGCTCATATCTCCGCAACCATTGCCCTGATCCATGCCAAATTTTGCATACACACTCCTTTCCTGCCAAACCACAACCTCCACCCATCAATTCTCACATGACCCTGTTCTAGCGCCACCATGAGGCCGATTCTTGCAAAACACATTTTTGGACACTGCTCCTACAATTTTTGCCCTAAAATCTCGCAAATCGGTACACAGTATGTCTACACTCATGTCATCAACATGGATCTGTCCCATTTAGCGCCACCTTTTTATTTAGCGCCACCCGATTTTTTCAAACAGGACAACACATTTTTGGACACTGCTCCTACAGATTTTGCCCTAAAATCACGCTTATCTCCTGATAAGGGAGTCTTACTGGTATCTATGTTACAGTTATATGTTATATTTATCAGGCCTCAGACCGCTCATACGCTGGGATTGGCTGGAAGCGATGTGTTGATGACCACATGTAGACAACGTGGTGTAAGATGATTGGCTGTAAGCCATGTGTTGATGACCATGTGGTGTAAGATGATTGGCTGTAAGCCATGTGTTGATGACCACGTGGTGTAAGATGATTGGCTGTAAGCCATGTGTTGATGACCATGTGGTGTAAGATGATTGGCTGTAAGCCATGTGTTGATGACCATGTGGTGTAAGATGATTGGCTGTAAGCCATGTGTTGATGACCATGTGGTGTAAGACGATTGGCTGGGTTTCTTTCTACGTTCCATTGATGAATGAATGTTCCTCACATTACTACATGCACACGCACACACGCACGCACGCACGCACGCACGCATGCACGCACACACACACACACACACACACACACACACACTACTACTACACACATGTGGTGACATATGGTCCTACAAGGATAGTAACACACACACACACACACACACACACACACACACACACACACACACACACACACACACACACACACACACACACACACACACACACATTACTACTACACACATGTGGTGACATATGGTCCTACAAGGATAGTAACACACACACACACACACACACACACACACACACACATGTGTTTCCACATACATGTTGAAACACACACGTGTTGAGTAACTCCAGGAAGAGGCCCCTTGCAGGCTTTACCCAGAAACCCCACAACAACAACATGGAACTGTGTGTGTGTGTGTGTGTGTGTGTGTGTGTGTGTGTGTGTGTGTGTGTGTGTGTGTGTGTGTGTGTGTGTGTGTCTCTCTCTCTCTCTCTCTCTCTCTCTCTCTCTCTCTCTCTCTCTCTCTCTCTCTCTCTCTCGTCCCCCAGGGCTGTGTACTTGGTCCCCTCCTTTTAGAACAACGACAGTGAACTGTCTCTCTCATCTGGCGGTCAAAGAGTTAAAATGACCCAGGCGTGTTTAAACCCTGTTTACTGTGTTGACCCCTGGTTGACCCCTGGGGTCCCTCAGGGCTGTGTACTTGGACCCCTCCTTCTCCCGCTCTACACACCACGTCTCTTCACTGAAAGCCTCCAAGCTGAGCTTGCAGATCAGCTGTGATGACAGGCAGAGTCAGACATTCCACAGATTCCTAAACCACATTCCATCGGGCCATAAGCAAGAGAGACATCCTTCAGAGCTAGATGTGAACTTGAAGATCTGCACCCTTTTTTCTTTCTTGTTTTTCCTTCTACACCAAGTGAGTAAAACATGGGCGATCTACAAAACATCTGCGTTACAGTATAGGCTTCTATGTGGTTGCAAGTCTACCAAGTACATAGCAGTATTCCTTAGATCTCTAAGCACATCACATGCAAGAGAGACATCTTTGTGAGATAGTCATGAGCTTGTAGATCTGCTCATTTCACATAATGTTTGCCAACCCTAACCGTACAGACTGAGTCCTACCAGGGTTTATAGGGTTAAACAATAACCACCTGTGAATAGTAGTAGTTTCATGTTTTATCTATCTATCTATCTACCTACCTACCTACCTACCTACCTACCTACCTACCTACCTACCTACCTACCTACCTACCTATCTATCTATCTATCTACCTACCTACCTACCTACCTACTGCAGTAGATTAGAGTTTATCATGATTGATTATGTATGACGTTATAGAGTAGATCATGTATTCATTGATTATATTAATATCTAGGTCTGTACAATATGATGATACTAGTACTTGATAGTTAGGAGTCGAGAGGTCTTCAGAAGGCCTCAGTAACTATTGTTTTGGTAAAGCCTATCTTGTTATGGTACAGCTCGTTCCAGAGGCCTTGAAGCCACAGTATAATTCTAGTGTTTGACCATTCTTCTTGGCAGAACTCTTTTACCACTGCCCAGAGTGTTAATTGTACTTCTGTCCATGATATCATGTTATATATAAACTTGACCACACCACCACCTAATATACATTGTCTTGTCTCCTCATTTCTCATGATTATTGATTGACCTGAATTCCACCACACTACCTACCTACCTACCTACCTACCTACCTATCTATCTATCTATCTATCTATGCTTTAATCACACTATTCCTATTATAAACCATGCTTTAATCACACAGTATTCCTATTCCTATTATAAACCATACTTTTAAACAATACAATGATATCAAACACAATACCATTTGGCATAATCAAAGGGGGGATATAATGGACCGAACGTCTGCACATTTTGGGTCGGCGCTACCCACAGGTTTGGCTGTGTTGCTCATTCCACGAATGACCGATGCTTACAAACTGTACCTCGTTGTAAAGGTGACGAATCAATGATAAAAATGATATAAAACACAATACAATTCGGTATTATTAAAGGGGAGATATAATGGACCCAATTCAAGTTTACTTTATTTTTGTGCTGAGTTTATTAAAAAGAGGTTTAGTCCAGTCATTCCTCTACCAGAAACTACACAGCTGTTACTGTGTGGAGGAACAGATCTAACAGACCACAGACCTGTTGTTACTACAGTATGTGGAGGTAACCTAACACTGGAACTATGCCAGAACAGATCTAACAGACCACAGGCCAGTTGTTACTATGTGGAGGTAACCTAACACTGGAACTATGCCAGAACAGATCTAACACACCATAGACCAGTTGTTACTATGTGGAGGTAACCTAACACTGGAACTATGCCAGAACAGATCTAACACACCATAGACCAGTTGTTACTATGTGGAGGTAACCTAACACTGGAACTATGCCAGAACAGATCTAACACACCACAGACCAGTTGTTACTATGTGGAGGTAACCTAGTCTCGCGTGGCCAGACTGTTGACGCGGATGTGACGCAACGGCTCCCTTGGTGCAGTAGCAATAACATGTCCTACTGGAAGCGTTTTGTCTCCTTTCAGTATTTCTGGGGCCGTTATTTTGTCTTTCTCTGGTGTTATTGGTGTTACCTCCATGATGTTTTCAAATGTTTTCTTAAACTTCACACCCATAACAAGAATAGGCCGCTCGAATGACTCTGTCTGAGCTAGTGTGTTTCTGTTATGTTTCCAATGGGACTACAGTTCAGTGCAGCAGTGGCTACTTCCGATACTCGCCATTCGGGAGCTGCCGTTCCAGACGCTATATAGCATTCAGAGATTGTGGAATAGTTGTCGGGCTACGCGAGACTAGAGTTAACCTAACACTAGAACTATGCCAGAACAGATCTAACAGACCAAAGACCAGGGAAAGAGGCAGACAGACAGACAGACAGACACATATGCACACGCACGCACGCACGCACACACGCACACACGCACACACACACACACACACACACACACACACACACAGTGTATCAGGGATACTCTTATTCTGAAGAGATCGGTCACTGGAAGTCTTATTGCTGCGAGCACAAGCTGAGTGTTAATGTTGTTGATTGACACGCAGCCACGCAGTCTTTCACAGTACTGCCATATATGGTCATGTATGGTCCATATATGGTCCATATATGGTCCATATATGGTCCATATATGGTCATATATGGTCCATATATGGTCCATATATGGTCCATATATGGTCATATATGGTCCATATATTTACTAGTGCTTCTAGGAACTGATATGTATCACAGTAATACCATATATGGTCCATATTTGTACTAGTGCTTCTAGGAACTGATATGCATACCAACAGTAATACCATATATGGTCCATATTTGTACTGGTGTGTCTAGGAACTGATATGGATACCGGTTTAAACCTTTCATTCTTTTTGGGGAACCCAGGAACCTCCATCTCCTTATCGGTTCCTTCTTGGTACCCAATTTTGCTACCCATCAAACCTGACAACCGTTATTATATTTGAAACGTACCTAACAGATGTTATTATAATAAATCATAACTAACACATGTTATTATAATTATAATAAATCATACCTAACACATGTTATTATAATTATAATAAATCATACCTAACACATGAATTTTAATAATTATAACACATGTTATTATAATTATAATAAATCATACCTAACACATGTTATTATAATTATAATAAATCATACCTAACACATGTTATTATAATTATAATAAATCATACCTAACACATGTTATTATAATTATAATAAATCATACCTAACACATGTTATTATAATTGCGACCGTCAGGTCGCAGTTACTATCAAACCCTGCACATTTTCACAAACTGTAAGTCAGTCCCTCTGTCTGTCTGTCACACCTCACACGTCACACTATTGCCCTGCTCATATCTCCGCAACCGTTGCCCCGATCCATGCCAAATTTTGCACACACGCTCCTTGCCTGCCAAACTACAACCTCCAAGGACCCCCGGAGCTCCAGGGACCCCCAGGTCCCTGGGGGACCCCCAGATGTTAGAAATGACCAAATGTGCAAAAATTACCAAATGACCACCCCAACGGGGCTGCTCACGGGGAATTCCCGGGGACCACCGACTCCTGGTGCTCCAGAACGGATGCAAAAGTGGTGGCGCCCCCAGTGGAGGACCCCCTCCACTGCAGCTGACATAAAATGCCATAACTCGGGCTAGGAGCGTCCGGGAGAGCCGGGGCCGGTACCTATTCGTCCGCCAAGGCAACGAGGAGACCCCACCCCTCATTTCTCACATGGCCCTCTTCTAGCGCCACCATGAGGCCGATTCTTGCAAAACACATTTTTGGACAATGCTCCTACATATTTTGCCCTAAAATCACACAAATCGGTACACACTATGTCTACACGTCCCCCTACACCCAGGAACCAATGGCACTTACAGCCCTCTTTGTGTATACATGTCACCTGACGGTCGCTTATCTCCCGATTAGGGAGTCTTACTGGTTATAATAAATCATACATAACACATGTTATCATAATTATAGTTAAATCATACCTAAAAGATGTTATTATAATAAATCATACCTAACAGCGGTCATCTCCACGGTGCTGCTGTCCAGATGTGTCTTGTATTGTTCCAGCTGTTCTTTCATCCCCACTAGCTGAGCAGCCTGACAACACATCACATTTATTACACTTATTTATACAGTAATTCATTTATTACAGCTATTTATACAGTTATTCATTTATTACAGCTATTTATACAGTTATTCACCTGGTGTATCATTTATTACAGTTATTTATACAGTTATTCATTTATTACACTTATTTATACAGTTATTTATACAGTTATTCATTTATTACACTTATTTATACAGTTATTCATTTATTACACGTATTTATACAGTTATTCATTTATTACACTTATTTATACAGTTATTCATTGCGACCGTCAGGTCGCACTTACTATCAAAACCTCCACCGGCTGTCTGTCTGTCCGTCTGTCACACGTCACACGTCACACTTTTGCCCTGCTCATATCTCCGCAACCGTTGCCCCGATCCATGCCAAATTTTGCACACACACTCCTTGCCTGCCAAACTACAACCTCCACTCATCAATTCTCACATGGCCCTCGTCTAGCGCCACCATGAGGCCGATTCTTGCAAAACACACTTTTGGACACTGCTCCTACAATTTTTGCCCTAAAATCACGCAAATCGGTACACAGTATGTCTACACTCATCTCATCAACATGGATCTGTCCCATATAGCGCCACCATCAGGCCGATTTTTTAAAACACATGTTTGGACACTACTCCTACAGATTTTGCCCTAAAATCACACAAATCGCTACACAGTATGTCTACACTCATGTCATCAAAATCGATTTGTCCCATATAGCGCCACCATCAGGCCGATTTTTTCAAACACATTTTTGGACACTGTTCCTACAGATTTTGCCCTAAAATCACGCAAATAGGTACACAGTATGTCTACACTCATCTCATCACCATGGATCAGTTCCATATAGCGCCACCATCAGGCCGCTTTTTACAAACACATTTTTGGAAACTTCTCCTACACATTTTGGCCTAAAATCACGCTGCGAACTGACGGTCGCTTATCTCCCGATTAGGGAGTCTTACTGGTTTATTACACGTATTTATACAGTTATTCACCTGGTGTATCATTTATTACACTTATTTATACAGTTATTCATTTATTACAGTTATTCATTTATTACAGTTATGTATACAGCAATTCACCTGGTGTATCAGTCAGTACACTGACCTGGTGTATCAGTCAGTAAACTGACCTGGTGTATCAGTCAGTACACTGACCTGGTGTATCAGTCAGTAAACTGACCTGGTGTATCAGTCAGTAAACTGACCTGGTGTATCAGTCAGTACACTGACCTGGTGTATCAGTCAGTAAACTGACCTGGTGTATCAGTCAGTACACTGACCTGGTGTATCAGTCAGTAAACTGACCTGGTGTATCAGTCAGTAAACTGACCTGGTGTATCAGTCAGTACACTGACCTGGTGTATCAGTCAGTACACTGACCTGGTGTATCAGTCAGTAAACTGACCTGGTGTATCAGTCAGTACACTGACCTGGTGTATCAGTCAGTAAACTGACCTGGTGTATCAGTCAGTACACTGACCTGGTGTATCAGTCAGTAAACTGACCTGGTGTATCAGTCAGTACACTGACCTGGTGTATCAGTCAGTAAACTGACCTGGTGTATCAGTCAGTAAACTGACCTGGTGTATCAGTCAGTAAACTGACCTGGTGTATCAGTCAGTACACTGACCTGGTGTATCAGTCAGTACACTGACCTGGTGTATCAGTCAGTAAACTGACCACCTGGTGTATCAGTCAGTACACTGACCTGGTGTATCAGCAGCTCACTCCTCTCCTCCAGTTTAAGGTTAGGGTATTAGGGTATATGGTATGGGTATAGGGTTAGGGTATTAGGGTATATGGTATGGGTATAGGGTTAGGGTATGGTATGTATGATAGAGTTTTATCATAGTGTTAAATCATACCTGTAGTATCAGAGTAGAGCTCAGTCTCAGCAGCAGCTCACTCTTCTCCTCCAGTTTAGAGTCTGCCCCCTGCAGGCTGGAGGTCAACGTCTCCACGTTCTGGGAAAGCTCAGCACTGAGAGCTGAGAGGCCTTCCACCTGGTGAAGTAAATAAATTAATATTAATAACATTAATATTAATTATATTAATATTAATAATAATGTTAATATGAGAGCTGAGAGACCTTCCACCTGGTGATCATAATGATATTAATATTAATAACATTAATACAGACATGCAAACGGCCCCAAGGTGAGAAGGGTGACACATTTTCTTTAGAGGAAATTCCGCTCTGTGCGCGCAAAATTGTTTTTTTTTTTTGTTTTTTTTTTCGGGTCGGGTGTATTTGCGTGATTCTAACTCCGTTAAACAGTGACTGACTCATACATATGCATGCAGCAACATTGGACTTGTAGCCTACCACAGATTGGTCTTTTAGATATAATGAAGACAATTAAATATACAATAAAAGTATACTAGCCTACTACAGATATACAGTAGTTAGGGACTTATCTTAACCCATTTAGGGTTAGAATTATTGAATGCTTTAACCAGTGAAAAATAGCAGATATACAAGCTCACAGCGCGGCACCGAGTGCTGCGCTGTGAGCTTGTAGATCTGCTATTTTTGAAAAAGTCATGAAAATGTGTACAAATCTAAAGCGAACATTTGTAACTCAAATGTTGCTTCTGGGGGGCCCCTGGAACTAAATACTTTGAGATGGGGGTCTGTGGACAAATACACATCATTTTGGATCAAATCCCACTGTGCAGCCCACTGTGAGGGCACTGTGCAGCCCACTGTGAGGGCACTGTGCAGCCCACTGTGAGGGCACTGTGCAGCCCACTGTGAGGGCACTGTGCAGCCCACTGTGAGGGCACTGTGAGGGCACTGTGAGGGCACTGTGAGGGCACTGTGCACTCCACTGTGAGGGCACTGTGCAGCCCACTGTGAGGGCACTGTGCAGCCCACTGTGAGGGCACTGTGAGGGCACTGTGAGGGCACTGTGAGGGCACTGTGCAGCCCACTGTGAGGGCACTGTGCAGCCCACTGTGAGGGCACTGTGCAGCCCACTGTGCAGCCCACTGTGCAGCCCACTGTGAGGGCACTGTGCAGCCCACTGTGAGGGCACTGTGCAGCCCACTGTGCAGCCCACTGTGCAGCCCACTGTGAGGGCACTGTGCAGCCCACTGTGCAGCCCACTGTGCAGCCCACTGTGAGGGCACTGTGCAGCCCACTGTGAGGGCACTGTGAGGGCACTGTGCAGCCCACTGTGAGGGCACTGTGAGGGCACTGTGCAGCCCACTGTGAGGGCACTGTGCAGCCCACTGTGAGGGCACTGGACAGTCCACTGTGAGGGCACTGGACAGTCCACTGTGAGGGCACTGGACAGCCCACTGTGAGGGCACTGTGCAGCCCACTGTGCAGCCCACTGTAAGGGCACTGGACAGTCACATGGGTGTTGACCTCACAGGCAAGAGAAAGCCAGCGCTTGATTTGTTCAAAATTAAAACAACCCTCTTCCTCATCCACCTTTACGACTGCACTGACAAAACGGACGGAGCCAAGAAGAGAGAAAAGAAGCTCCTCTTCTCACTGCTGCTCAACGCAGCCCAGATGACATGACACCATTTTACACCAGCAGGGTTCTGCAGGTAGTTATTATTACCCTTCATCTGACCAGGTAACCATTACAGGGTTCACACACATTTTTACCAATTCATTTCCAAAACTTTTCCAGAAATATTTAACCCGATTTCCAGGACTATATAACAATAATTCAGCTCAATAACAGGTCGCTTACTCCTATGCACAATGCCCAAAGAAAGGTAATGTATGCCAGTGGTTCTTAACCTTTTCAGGCTGTGACCCCCGAAATAATCATGTTTTAACTGGGGACCCCCCCCCCACCCTGACGAGCAGTAAGACTTGAGGCATTTTGTATAACACCGTTTTATTGTGAAAATAGCCGATCTATATGCTCACAAGCATGTAGATCTGCTATTTTCACAATTTCTGCCTCAATTTGACAAGTTGGCCAATGTTTAATCTGTCATTTCAGAGGTAGTAACAAAATCAATAACCAAAGACAATGCATGGCTATTTTTTCCAGGACCTTCCAGGACCCTTGATCCTTTAATTACCTGTAGTCTAACACTGTCCATCTCCTAACCAGATGATCATGGTAATAATAACTACCTGTAGTCTAACACTGTCCATCTCCTAACCAGATGATCATGGTAATAATAACTACCTGTAGTCTAACACTGTCCATCTCCTAACCAGATGATCATGGTAATAATAACTACCTGTAGTCTAACACTGTCCATCTCCTAACCAGATGATCATGGTAATAATAACTACCTGTAGTCTAACACTGTCCATCTCCTAACCAGATGATCATGGTAATAATAACTACCTGTAGTCTAACACTGTCCATCTCCTAACCAGATGATCATGGTAATAATAACTACCTGTAGTCTAACACTGTCCATCTCCTAACCAGATGATCATGGTAATAATAATTACCTGTAGTCTAACACTGTCCATCTCCTAACCAGATGATCATGGTAATAATAATTACCTGTAGTCTAACACATGGTAATAATAATTACCTGTAGTCTAACACTGTCCTGACCAGATGATCATGATGATAAACTTTATTTCAGACACAGAGGTCCATAAAAACATACATACAAAAAACAAACAAACATTACAGAGGTATACAGTTCCAGACTGTTTTCATTCATTTAAAAAATATATAAACATTGCCTCCAGTGTTTCCAAAAGCAAGAGGTAAACCTTGTATCACTCTGTGTGATCTCTGTCAAGGCCCTGATTAATACATTATTTGATTCCTTAAGTCTACACATGAATTTAAACATGAAATTCCTGAGTACAGCATTGAAGGTTTGTACATTGCTAGTCACAAACATTTCACTTGCACTTGTCCATCTTGGGAGTTTCAGAAATATTCTAAAGGCATCATTATATGCCACCTGGAGTTTCTTCATTTTAGCACTGCTGTACCACAAGTGGGCTGTATATAAAGGAGTGCAATATGTTTTAAACAGTGCTATTTTTACATCTGGTGTACACATGTGAAACTTACGTGCCAGCATGTTGGCTTGTCCATACAATTTACAACACTGGCGCTGCACATCGTCATCATCACATAGATCATCTCTAATAATGTGACCCAGATATTTAAACGTTTTAACCACCTCTAAAACTTCACCAGCCAGCGAGAAAGAGGGAAAGGTGAGCTTCTGATCGTCCTTTGTTCTATTGATCATAACCACACTCTTTTTAGAGTTAAACTTAATATCAAACATTGTGCCGTATTTTGAGCAGATCTTGAGTAGCTGCTGTAAGCCAGCACTGCATGGAGACAGTACTACCAAATCATCGGCATAAATCATATGGTTTATAAGGTTATCACCCACTAAGCAACCAGTTTTACACTCTTTTAACTGTTTAGATAGGTCGTCCATGTATAAATTGAACAGTACCGGGGACAAAATTCCCCCTTGGCGAACTCCATTGGTCACCAGAAAAGGAGTGGACGTACTCGTTCCCCACTTAGCCTGCATATTTTGGTGTGAATACCAAAACTGTAGGATTCTAATTAAGTATACAGGAACACCACGCTCTCGTAGCTTTAAAAACAGTTTACCGTGATTGATGCGATCAAATGCCTGAGTAGCATCTAGAAAACACATAAATATGGTACTGTTACGGCTTCTGTACTGACTGACAATTTCCTTAAGCGAATAAATACATAAATCAGTGCCAAGCTTTTTCTTAAAACCAAACTGGTTGTCAGTATTGTTATATATTCATTGAGCCTTTCCATAAGGATACCTTCTAGTACCTTGGATACTATACTTGCCAGTGCAATGGGTCTATAATTATTAATACTTGTTAACTTCCCAGTTTTGTTTTTGACTACTGGCACTAGCAGGACAGACAACATAGATTCAGGCAGTATACCATGCATCAACAACCCTGAAAAACACATAGCAAGCAACACTGAAACTCTATGGCTAGCATGCTTCAGATGTTCTGCTGTTATCTGATCCTGTCCACATGCTTTGTTTAAAGACAGTTTCTCAATCAGGTTTCTCACCTCATCTGATCTAATAACCACACCATCACAGCGAGTAATCTCACCAATATTGAAGACATCACTCTTGACACAATTAAAAATAGTTGAATAGTGTTTTCTCCACAGCTCAGCTATATTTTCAGACCCAGTAGTACCATCAATACTGGATGGCATAGGCATCTTACTGTTGTTAACCACCTTCACTTCCTTCCAGAAGTCAAAAACATTATTTTTCTGTAGCTTTTTGGCCATCGAATTTGCCCTCATGGCTTGCTCATTTCTTTTAATATAACGTAAAGCATATTTAAACCTTGCATTTGCATGCTTCTTCTGGTCACACTCAGGGCCATGCCTAGGTTTACCTGCTAAGACCCAACATTTAAAGGCGTCTTTAGATTCTACATAAAGCTCGTGAACATGAACATTCCATCCCGGTCTGAGGTTATCATGCTTAACCCTTTTTCTTTTAAAAGGTTTGCATCCGTTAATTAGACAGCTTACTATTTGGTCATACATTTTACACAGGTCACTATGATGGCCAGCATCTTTACAGTTAATATTTCCACACGCAATAGACTCAACTGGTAAGTCAATTTTACTCAAGTATACATCTGTCAGAGACCTATACTGTATTAATTCCTCTTCATTTAGAGTTACCCAGTTCACCTTATCTGTGTCTTTCTGACCATCATGGCTGGCCAGCTCGGGTAGGCCATTAACATTAACCGTCATTACTACAGGCATGTGATCAGCTGTTGCCATATCATACAAGATCTCAAGCTTTTCTATGCTGTCATGAGCATCAGCTGTAGATATACAGTGATCCAGCCAGGACGTTGAATGCCATGCTTCGCTGACATATGTATAACTGCCAACTGGTAGCAGCACCTTGCTAGACAGAGTAACCTTGTTGTCTTTACAAAATTGCAATAAATGTTTACCAAACATAGAATTGCTATCTGAAATGTCGGCATTATAGTCGCCCAGGACAAATATACACGTATAAGCATTTTCTTTAACATATGAACTGATGAACGCAAGCCTGTTGAGGTATTCATCCTCATTTTTGTGACATTCATAGGGAGTATAAACATTTAAAATAATAAAGACATTATTGTCGTGCACAATTTTTATGCCAATGCACCAGTCCACTTCCAGCCTAATCACACTGACAAGTGAGTCAAGTTTTTTATGCCATAGAATGGCCACTCCCCCCGGGATCCTGCCACGCATTATCCGAGAACTTAAGTCTGTTGTGGATTCCCCTGCCCCATGGAAATCATTATGCACAGCATTAAGTTTATCAAGGTCTTGCGTAGCTAGAAAAGTCTCCTGTATACACAGGATATCAGCACTCTCTAGGAGCTTGTCTATAACAACACGCTGCGCTCTATCCACTGCACCCTGTCCAAGGCGCAGTCCACGCGAGTTATATGACACAACTCTCATAGTTCATAAACAAGTTTATCGTGTAGTAGAAGCCCCAGACTCGGGCTCATGCATCCTTGTGACAGGCGGCAACTTTACACCCACCCCTGTAGCAGCAGCCCTTGGCTTCCGTGGCTCAAAGAACCGCCGTACAAAGGTCCCTTCAGGCCACAGCTGTGGCTCATAGTCATACATCTCACATATTTCTTTACATTCGGCTGTTATTTTAAATGAGCTGTACCGGGTTTGGTCAGTGTCTATTTTTAAGCATGTCACTTCTCTAGACAACTTGTCTTTCAGATAACTAGCCAGTGTCTCTGTGTTCAAGTCAGGAGAGAATTTTGTAGCGAACACACTCACCATCTTGGTCTTTACAGCTAGTATGTTCCCTCCAGCACTGGTTCCAACAATGCCGTATGCCTTCTTTTCTCTGGGAAGAGTGAGACAAAGCTTGGCCGGTGCTGTAGACTTTCCAGGGATTTGTTTACGGTTCCCGTTCTTCACCACACGGCTCCATTCAGGTGACTTCGGTACACCGCTATTCACGGCGTTGTTCGAAGCGCTGCTCCCGGCGGTGTTCGAGGTGCTGCACCCGGCGTTGTTCGAGGCGCTGCTCCCGTCGTTGTTCGAGGCGCTGCTCTCGGCGTTGTTCGAGGCGCTGCTCCGGGCGGTGTTCGAGGCTACCGCCTCCTCAGCGGGTGCATACAAGGCCAACTCCGAGGCTACAGGCGCAGGTGGGACCCATAGGGGATCCCCCTCTGGCGCACTCCTCTTGTTGGCAACAGGTTGCTCAATCACACACACGCGTTGGTGTATATCCGCGGTTATCACACGGAGATCTTCGCAGGTATTCGACTGCACACTCACAGCCTGCTTCATAGAGGATATGTCTGCGCTTAAGCGCTCGATTTTGCTCACCAGGCAGGAGACATCTAGGCTGTTAAAAGTCATCGGCGGTAACTCATCCAAATGATGAGAAACAAAGCGAGGAACATTTTCACCAACCTCGTTGAGTAGTTTCAAACAACTCTTGACGTTACTTGCATCTTTGTTTGGCCCTCTGTGTTCTACATTCCGCTGTGTACCTGGGCACAGATCAAACAGTGCTTTCTTTGAGCCTTCAATCCATTCGGACCCAAAGTGATTAACAGCCATCAGAACAATGTCATCCTGGTTCACAGTCTTCATTTTAACAGCGAGGAAGTTAAGTAATTCATCTTCCACGATAGTTTTTCCATCAACCGTTGTGTATATATCGGGTTTTAATCGAGGTTTGTTTGGAGCACCTCGAGCAGCAGCAGCAGCAGCTGCAGTAGCTTCCGCCATCTTGGATGGTAATAATAATTACCTGTAGTCTAACACTGTCCATCTCCTAACCAGATGAAGGGTAATAATAATTACCTGTAGTCTAACACTGTCCATCTACCAGATGATCATGGTAATAATAATTACCTGTAGTCTAACACATGGTAATAATAACTACCTGTAGTCTAACACATGGTAATATTAATTACCTGTAGTCTAACACATGGTAATAATAATTACCTGTAGTTTAACACATGGCAATAATAATTACCTGTAGTCTAACACATGGTAATATTAATTACCTGTAGTCTAACACATGGTAATAATAATTACCTGTAGTCTAACACATGGTAATAATAACTACCTGTAGTCTAACACATGGTAATAATAATTACCTGTAGTCTAACACTGTCCATCTCCTAACCAGATGAAGGGTAATAATAACTACCTGTAGTCTAACACTGTCCATCTCCTAACCAGATGAAGGGTAATAATAACTACCTGTAGTCTAACACTGTCCATCTCCTAACCAGATGATCATGGTAATAATAACTACCTGTAGTCTAACACTGTCCATCTCCTAACCAGATGATCATGGTAATAATAACTACCTGTAGTCTAACACTGTCCATCTACCAGATGAAGGGTAATAATAATTACCTGTAGTCTAACACTGTCCATCTCCTAACCAGATGATCATGGTAATAATAATTACCTGTAGTCTAACACTGTCCATCTCCTAACCAGATGACCATGGTAATATTAATTACCTGTAGTCTAACACATGGTAATAATAATTACCTGTAGTCTAACACTGTCCATCTCCTAACCAGATGATCATGGTAATATTAATTACCTGTAGTCTAACACATGGTAATAATAATTACCTGTAGTCTAACACTGTCCATCTCCTAACCAGATGATCATGGTAATAATAATTACCTGTAGTCTAACACTGTCCATCTCCTAACCAGATGATCATGGTAATATTAATTACCTGTAGTCTAACACATGGTAATAATAATTACCTGTAGTCTAACACTGTCCATCTCCTAACCAGATGATCATGGTAATATTAATTACCTGTAGTCTAACACATGGTAATAATAATTACCTGCAGTCTAACACATGGTAATACTAATTACCTGTAGTCTAACACTGTCCATCTCCTAACCAGATGACCAGGGTAATAATAATTACCTGTAGTCTAACACTGTCCATCTCCTCTACCAGATGAAGGGTAATATTAATTACCTGTAGTCTAACACATGGTAATAATAATTACCTGTAGTCTAACACATGGTAATAATAATTACCTGTAGTCTAACTCTGTCCATCTCCTGTGGTGGTAATAATAATTACCTGTAGTCTAACACTGTCCATCTCCTGTGGTGGTAATAATAATTACCTGTAGTCTAACACTGTCCATCTCCAGGCTGCTGGCAGTGAGCTGGGTCTTCATCTGCTCCATGGTCTCCATGGAGACGCTGTTCTGCTGCATCTGCTGCAGTCTGATCTTCATCTCTGACTGGAGAGACTGGACCTGAGAGGGGAGGTCTGAGGACTTCAGCTGCTCTGCTGTAGCCAGGGCTACACCCACCTAGACATACATATATACATGTTTATAATGTTATTATATGATCTTCATCTCTGACTGGAGACTCTGGACCTGAGAGGGGAGGTCTGAGGACTGCTCTGCTGTAGCCAGGGCTACACCCACCTAGACATACAGTATACACATATATACATGTTTATAATGTTATTATATGTTCTTCATCTCTGACTGGAGAGACTGGACCTGAGAGGGGAGGTCTGAGGACTTCAGCTGCTCTGCTGTAGCCAGAGCTACACCCACCTAGACATACAGTATACACATATACATATGTATATACACCAGTAAGGCTCCCTAATCGGGAGATAAGCGACCAAAATGTGTTTTGCCAAAATCTTCCTGATCCATGTTGATGACATGAGTGTAGACATACTGTGTAGTGATTTTCGTGATTTTAGGGCAAAATCTGTAGGAGCAGTGTCCAAAAATGTGTTTTTAAAAATCGGCCTGGAGGTGGCGCTATATGGGACAGATTCATGTTGATGGGATGAGTGTAGACATACTGTGTACCGATTTGCGTGATTTTATGGCGAAAATTGTAGGAGCAGTGTCCAAAAATGTGTTTTGCAAGAATCGGCCTCATGGTGGCGCTAGAAGAGGGCCATGTGAGAAATGAGGGGTGGGGTCTCCGCGCCGGCAAGGCGGACGAATAGGTACCGGCCCCGGCTGTCCCGGTCGCTCCTAGCCGGAGTTACGGCATTTTATGTGAGCTGCAGTGTAGGGGGTCCTCCACTGGGGGCGCCACCACTTTTGCATCCGTTCTGGAGCACCAGGAGTCGGTGGTCCCCGGGAATTCCCCGTGAGCAGCCCCGTTGGGGTGTTCATTTGGTCATGTTTGCGCATTTGGTCATTTTTTACATCTGGGGGTCCCCCAGGGACCTGGGGGTCCCTGGAGCTCCGGGGGTCCTTGGAGGTTGTAGTTTGGCAGCCAAGGAACGTGTGTGCAAAATTTGGCATGGATCGGGGCAACGGTTGCGGAGATATAAGCAGGGAAAAAGTGTGACGTGTGAGGTGTGACAGACAGACGGAGGGACTGACTGACTTACACTTTGTGGTGGTTTTGATAGTAAAGTGCGACCTATGGTCGCAATTTTATACATATACATGTATTATAATGTAGCCAGAGCTACACCCACCTAGACATACAGTATACACATGTTTATAATTAAGTGTGCCTGCCATGCAATGCAATGGCAAAACACTTATTGTAATCCGCCATACTTAAAGGGATATTACACTTTCAAAGTCATTTTATCGTCTAATCAGGCTTTTATGAACACCCTGAACAGTTTTTAATTTGCTTGATTCAATATTTAGATATTTGATGTAAATGTTACCAGGCCCGACACGCCCAGGCCCTCTCCACATACACACCCATTGTAACTTCAAACTCCATTTTAACCGTGATAAATTCATTAAAAACAACCATTATTTTTTCTGGTGACTCAAACTACCCTCCTAATACGTGAGCAGGCCGTGTTTTTTCGATAACTCTTTTCATTTATTTTTAATAATCCATTTTTGTATTAAATATTTTTCATTTTCCCAAATAATTATTAAAAATAAATGAAAAAAGTTATCGAAAAAACACGGCCTGCTCACGTATTAGGAGGTTAGTATGAGTCACCAGAAAAAACAACGGGTGTTTTTAATGAATTTATCACGGTTAAAATGGAGTTTGAAGTTACAATGGGTGTGTATGTGGAGAGGGCCTGGGCGTGTTGGGCCTGGTAACATTTACATCAAATATCTAAATATTGAATCAAGCAAATTAAAAACTGTTCAGGGTGTTCATAAAAGCCTGATTAGACGATAAAATGACTTTGAAAGTGTAATATCCCTTTAAGTCAGTAAGTCAGTCATGTTCTTGCAAATTTCTGCACGTAATAACTGCCGCACAATTTATGCCACCCACGCAATATATACATCAAAACGTGCGGCTCGGCCGGGAATGGTGTGCTATTACTTTTCTTTCCGATCCGCGTTACCATGGCAACGTAATTCGCAAAGAACTACGCTCAAAAACCCCCATTGACTTTGAATGGGGGACTCCGAAAAAAAACTAGAAACTTTGGCGCCACATAACTCTGCCATACTTTTGCCTAGCAACGTGATTTAAACTTTAAAATGCACACACAACTTTGGTCTTTTTCCAGCCAATAGGGATGAGCTGTAATTGATTAAGCCCCTCCCCCTCTATAACAGGAAGTGCCCTTTGCCAAACAGGAAGTGCCTCTACTTCTCATGAACCGTTTATCGTACAGAGTTGTGGCTGGTATCATATGACTTGATTAAGAGTCCGTAACATTAATTGACGCTTCCTTCGCCAAACAGGAAGTGCCCTTCACCAAACAGGAAGTGCCTCTATAACTCATGAACCGTTTGTCGTACAGACTCGCGGCTGGTGTCATACATTTTTTTTTTCTCAAAAAATTTTTTTTTCTCAATTTTTTTTTCTCAAAAACGTTTTTTCTCAAAAAAAATTTTTTCTCAATTTTTTTTTTCTCAAATTTTTTTTTTCTCATTTTTTTTTTCTCAAATTTTTTTTTTTCTCAAAACATTTTTTTTTCTCTCAAATTTTTTTTTTTCTCAAAAAACTTTTTTTTTTCTCAAAAAACTTTTTTTTTCTCACAAAACTTTTTTTTTCTCACAAAACAATTTTTTCTCAAAAAACTATCGTTAAAGTGCGACCCGTGATAACGGCCAAAAATGTGCCAAAACGCCACTAATTAGTCGAAATGGCTGACTTCCTGTTTGGTTTCTGATTGGCTGCTGGCCTTGTGACGTGGGTAGAGCTGCGAGGGCCCGGTCATCGCTGCTTGCAGCTTTAATTCATTAATCGTCCATGACCTTAATTGGGGCCTATTTCGCCAAACAGGAAGTGCCCCTCACCAAACAGGAAGTGACCCTTTACCTCGTGAACCGTTTGTCGTACAGACGCGTAGATGGCATCAAATGACTTGATTAAGAGTCCTTAACCTTAATTGGGGCCTATTTCGCCAAACAGGAAGTGCCCCTCACCAAACAGGAAGTGACCCTTGATCTCGTGAACCATTTGTCGTACAGATGCGCGGGTTGCGTCAAATGACAAGAATAAGAGTCCTTAACCTTAATTAGGGCCTATTTCGCCAAACAGGAAGTGCCCCTTACCAAACAGGAAGTGACCCTTTATCTCGTGAACCGTTTGTCGTGCAGACGCGCGGGTGGTGTGAAATGACTTGATTAAGAGTCCTTAACCTTAATTGGGGCCTATTTTGCCAAACAGGAAGTGCCCCTCACCAAACAGGAAGTGACCCTTTATCTCGTGATCTGTTTGTCGTACAGACATGTGGGTGGTGTCATATGAAGAACCATAATGTTAAAGCTTATGCAAAAAATGCTAATGTTAAAAAATGTAACGCTAATGCTAACACCAACCGCTACACAAGGTTGCACAGACTTAGCGAGCTGCAGACACTTAAAATTTCTTAGAAATTTTCTTTTCTAGTGTTATTATATGTTCTTCATCTCTGACTGGAGAGACTGGACCTGAGAGGGGAGGTCTGAGGACTTCAGCTGCTCTGCTGTAGCCAGGGCTACACCCACCTAGACTTACAGTATACACATATATACATTTATAATGTAGCCAGGGCTACACCCACCTAGACATACAGTATACACATATATACATGTTTATAATGTAGCCAGTGCTACACCCACCTAGACATACATATATACATATATACATACATACATACATATATACATACATACATATATACACATGTTTATAATGTTATTATATGTTCTTCATCTCTGACTGGAGAGACTGGACCTGAGCTGGAAGGTCTGTTGTAGCCAGGGCCACACCCACCTAGACATACAATGGGGGAAATAAGTATTGGATACACTGCCGATTTAGCAGGTTTTCCCACTTCCAAAGAATGGAGAGGTCTGCAATTGTTATCGTATGTATACTTCAACTATGAGAGACAGAATCTAAAAAGAAATTCCAGGAAAATCATGTGTATTTAAATAATTAATTAGCATTTCATTGCAAGAAATAAGTATTGGATACGCCTACCAATCAGCAAGAATTCTGGCTCTCACAGAACTGTCAAATATTGTTTTAAGAAGTCCTCCCTATTAATTCATCCTATTGACCCACGTTTTATGTTGTTACCTGTATAAAAGACCCCTGTTCACACACTCAATCAATCAGACTCCAACTTTTCCACTAGGGCAAGACCAAAGAGCTGTCTAAGGACCCAGGGAAAAAATTGGTAGACCTGCACAAAGGCTGCGATGGGCTACAGGACAATAGGCAAGCAGCTTAGTGAGAAGGTAACAACTGTAGGCACAATTATTGGAGAATAGAAGAAGCTCAAGATGTCTATCAAGCTCCCTCTGTCTGGGGCTCCATGTAAGATCTCACCTCGTGGAGTATCAATGATCATGAGAATGATGAGGGATCAGACCAGAACTACTCTGGAGGACCTTGACAATGACCTGAAGAGAGCTGGGACCACAGTCTGAAAGATTACCATACCATTAGTAAGATACTACGACGCGTCGCCGCCATTCATTAAAATCATTGAGTGCAGTGTAAGGTCCTCTGCTCAAGCCAGCACAGTCTAAGCCTGTGTGAAGTTTGCCAATGACCATCTGGATGATCCACTGGCTGTGTGTTTTGACCCAGCCATGACACATCTGCAATGCTCTTACTAAGGGAAGGAGGTCATTGCATAAAGTCTTCTGATACATGGCTCCATCCATCCTCCCCTCAATACGGTATCTTACTAATGGTAATATTTCAGACTGTGGTCCCAGCTCTCTTCAGGTCATTGTCAAGGTCCTCCAGAGTAGTTCTGGTCTGATCCCTCATCTTTCTCATGATCATTGATACTCCACGAGGTGAGGTCTTACATGGACCCCAGACAGAGGGGGCTTGTTAGACATCCAGTGATACCTGTTTCTGGGCCAGAGAGTAGGACTGTTATATATCATATTATAATGTTATAATAACCTGTTTCTGGGCCAGAGAGTAGGACTGTTATATATCATATTATAATGTTATAATAACCTGTTATATATCATATTATATGTTATAATAACCTGTTTCTGGGCCAGAGAGTAGGACTGTTATATATCATATTATAATGTTATAATAACCTGTTATATATCATATTATAATGTTATAATAACCTGTTATATATCATATTATAATGTTATAATAACCTGTTTCTGGGCCAGAGAGTAGGACTGTTATATATCATATTATAATGTTATAATAACCTGTTATATATCATATTATATGTTATAATAACCTGTTATATATCATATTATATGTTATAATAACCTGTTTCTGGGCCAGAGAGTAGGACTGTTATATATCATATTATAATAACCTGTTTCTGGGCCAGAGAGTAGGACTGTTATATATCATATTATAATGTTATAATAACCTGTTTCTGGGCCAGAGAGTAGGACTGCTCCAGACCACTGAGGCGACTCTCCAGACCTTCTGAGATCTGCTGCTGGAAACACAGAGACATTAGATCATTAGAACCTCTGTGGGCTTGGAGATCTTCATGTTCATTAGATCATTAGAACCTCTGTGGGCTTGGAGATCTTCATGTTCATTAGATCATTAGAACCTCTGTGAGCTTGGAGATCTTCATGTTCATTAGATCATTAGAACCTCTGTGGGCTTGGAGATCTTCATGTTCATTAGATCATTAGAACCTCTGTGGGCTTGGAGATCTTCATGTTCATTAGATCATTAGAACCTCTGTGGGCTTGGAGATCTTCATGTTCATTAGATCATTAGAACCTCGGTGAGCTTGTAGATCGGCTATGTTCATGTGTGGAACAGAGTCAAACTGAATGTAATGTTTTGACTCCTACAATTAAAATCAGGGTACAAACAGCACTCGTGGCGACTCTGGCGAAGTATGGAACAGGAGAAGTTTACTTGTTGTCCCATACATCAGGGGTCTTCAACAGGGGGTCCGGGACCCCTAGGGGGTCCTAAGAGTTACTACAGGGGGTCCTCCAAATCTTTGTGTGATAGAAACCTTTTTTTTCCCCTCCTTTGTTATATTAACCACTTGAACCCTAGCGTCCATATTCGGAGAACTTTAGCCAAAAATACCAGATCTACAAGCTTGTAGATCTTGTGAACTTGTAGATCGGCTATTTTTGGCAAAGAGCTTTGGTGTAGAGGGGAAAAAGAGCAGAATAAGTACAGAGTGAAAGGTCAAGTTTATTAAGTATTGACGGTTCAAGTGGTTAAATATCTGAAAACACAAATTGACATAAATCCAAAATACACAGATGATTGTGCTGTCAAACAATGAAACTACGAATATGGAATCTATGAACATGTTGTGGGGGTCCCTGCTTCATCTCTCTCTCAACTAAGGGGTCCCTGGCCTGAAAACATTGAAAGCCCTGCCCTACTCATATCTCCGCCACTGTTGCCCCTATCCATGCCAAACTTTGTACACACATTCCTTGGCTGCCAAACCACAACCTCCACCCATTTCTCATTTTTCACATGTCCCTCTTCTAGCGCCACCATGAGGTCGATTCTTGCAAAACACATTTTTGGACACTGCTCCTACAGATTTTGCCCTAAAATCACACAAAGCGGTACACAGTATCTCTAAAGTCATGTCATCAACATGGATCTGTCCCATTCCCCATATTTCCTCCTGATTGGCTACCATTGCCTTTTCAAAGTTTGTGTATGCGACCTGATGGTCACTTATCTTCAGATTAGGGAGTCTTACTGGTAGTAGGTGTGTGTAGTTGTGTGTAGTGCAGGGGTTTTCAAAGTGGGTGACGGGGCACCCTGGGATGACGGGGCACCCTGGGGTGCCGTGACGGCAGTCCAGGGTGCCGCGAGATCATTTGATAATATTTGGAATTTATTTGGACACTTGAAACAATATTATTTAGTATCATTTTAAACTTGAAGTAGAAAGTTATTTTCAGTCAGTTCTAACCAAAATGGCTATTATCTCAACGTTTTCCTCACAACATAATCACTAAAATATCGTCACTGTCGGGCAGAAACCTCGTATCTCCAAGTTTCAAATGTGTACGTCTTTTGGTAAAGCAAAGCCCTGCTTCATCATACAAAACTGTGGCACAAAACTAGTGAAAACAGCCGAGATCTGCTGTTTTCACTAGTTTAGTAAATTTTATAGATGATAAATACAAAATGAACGGTTTTGGACATACAAGGTTTCCACCCGACAACGACGATATGCTATAAATATAAGGTGCTGGGAGTGAAAATTATAATGTTGGGGTGCCTCAGATTAAATTATAATGTTGGGGTGCCTCAGATTAAATTATAATGTAGGGGTGCCTCAGATTAAATTATAATGTAGGGGTGCCTCAGATTAAATTATAATGTTGGGGTGCCTCAGATTAAATTATAATGTTGGGGTGCCTCAGATTAAATTATAATGTTGGGGTGCCTCGGATTAAAACAATATTTATGGGGTGACCTGAGACAAAACAGTTTGGGAACCCCTGCTGTAGTGTGTAGTTAGTTGTGTGTAGTTAGTTGTGTGTAGTGTGTAGTTAGTTGTGTGTAGTTAGTTGTGTGTAGTGTGTAGTTAGTTGTGTGTAGTGTGTAGTTAGTTGTGTGTAGTGTGTAGTTAGTTGTGTGTAGTTAGTTGTGCATAGGCCTGCTCATAAAGCAGTGTGAATGAGAACCATCTCATCGTAGGTCAAACACAAACCTCTCCTTTCCTTACAAACATCAACAGCTGCCCTGAGCCGTAGGTTCACCCTGTGTCATGTAGGACACAAATAGAACCACACACACACACACACCACACACCCCACACACACACACACACACACACACACACACACACACACACACACACACACACCACACACACACACACACACACACACACACACACACACACACACACACACACACACACACACACACAGAAACATGAGAACGACACACAGATCCACTTTCCTTCCTCCTTGCATCAGACTGGCATGTGGGGGGGGGGGGAGGGGGGGGGGTTTCTTATCACGTTATTTAAAGCAGCGGTTCTCAACCTTTTCAGCCGGCAGATTCTGACTAAAGTTATATTGTGAAAACAGCAGATCTACAAGCTCACAACGCCTCGCAACACAATTTCTGCCTCTAATATTTGACAATTTGTCCAATGTTTAATTTGTCAATTTAGAGGTATTAAAAAGTCCTTAAATTGTCACTTTAGAAATGTGCAGACACCCTCTATACACTTAAACTTTATGTTGTTTGTTTACTGTTGAGAGAGAGAACAATGTTGTATATTAAGTTAACCCCCCAAAACAACCCCCCCCCCCCCCCCCCCCCCACCGACCCACAGGTTGAGAGCTGCTGGTTTAAAGTGTAAATATGGAATATTTTGGGGGGATTTTTCAACCAATGCAGAACCTGGACATCAACAGAATCTGGGGCCTGTTTCACGAAAGTAGAATAAACTATAAGCCAGGATTTAAGCCCAAGCCAGGCTTGACAAATCCTCCTCCGTATAGCCTGGTTTATTCCGTTCCACTAAAGTCAGGCTGAGAGGGAGAATCTTTGTCAAGTCATTTCATCGTCTAATCACCAGGACTTCATTCAGTATTTAGATATCGTTAATTCATTTCCCCCATTTTCCCCCTTCCAGGACCTTCCTATACAAACCCATTATAACTTCAAACTCCACTTTAACCATGAAAACATTCAATGAAAACACCTGTCCTTTTTTCTGGTGACTCCTGACACCCTCTGAATACGTGAGCAGGCCGTGTTTATTCGATAACCTTTTTCATAGATTTTTTTTTTTATAATCTTTTATTGTATTTAATAATTTTCAGTTGCCCCAAAAATGTATAGAAATCAATGAAAAATGTTATCGAATAAACACAGCCTGCTCACGTATTCGATTCCTTGATCGTGACCAATCACAGCACCGAAGAACCTCACACCGTTTTGGTGTGAGGACCCTTACAGGTAAAAGTCTGGAATTCAAAATGTACTTGAGTAAAAGTATTAAAATGTACTTACAAAAAAGTAAAAGTACTCAATATGCAGATGTCCCGTTTCAAGTTTTCAAATGTAGGAAAATCTTTTGAAAATAGCAGATCTACAAGCTCACACACACCACACACACACACACACACACACACACACACACACACACACACACACACACACACACACACACACAGACACACACACACACAGACACACAGATCTACAAGCTCACAACGCTTCAGATCTACAAGCTCACAACGCTTCAGATCTACAAGCTCACAATGCTTCAGATCAGATCTACAAGCTCACAATGCTTCAGATCTACAAGCTCACAATGCTTCAGATCTACAAGCTCACAAGGCTTCAGATCTACAAGCTCACACTGCTTCAGATCAGATCTACAAGCTCACAACGCTTCAGATCTACAAGCTCACAATGCTTGGCATTGTGAGCTCTAAAATATTGATAATAATGATGACATCAATAATATGAATCATTGATTGAAGACTAGCAGTTCAACTACAGTAAAGTACAGTTCAATGAGCAGTGGTTCCACTGGGGACCCCCAAAATAATCATATGTTAACTGGGGACCCCCAAAATAATCATATGTTAACTGGGGACCCCCAAAATAATCATTTTTTAACTGGGGACCCCCAAAATAATCATATGTTAACTGGGGACCCCCAAAATAATCATTTTTTAACTGGGGACCCCCAAAATAATCATATGTTAACTGGGGACCCCCAAAATAATCATATGTTAACTGGGGACCCCCAACATAATCATATTTTAACTGGGGACCCCCAAAATAATCATATTTTAACCGGTATATTTTGTATAAAATATGTATTTTCAAAGCGAAGTTTGTAGGGTTTGTAACTCAAATTCTGCTTCTGGGGGGTCCCTGGAACTAAATATTTTGAGATGGGGGTCCGTGGCGAAATAAATATCATTTTGGGGGTCCTTCACATGAAAAGGTATGAGAACCACTGACATAGTAGTCTCTCAAGAACAGACTAACTGAGCTCCAGTTAAGTGAAAAGGACCTTTTCTTTGACGATGGCTGGCCAGATTGCTGACATAGAAACATGGGTTTTTCAAAAAAAAAAACTCAGAAGGATTCAAAAGACACTTATAGAATCGGGTCAAAATTCTAATTTTCACAATTTTTCAAAAATAGCAGATCTACAAGGTCACAGTGCAGCACTCGGTGCCGCGCTGTGAGCTTGTAGATCTGCTATTTGTCAATAGTTAAAGCACAAAATAATAATACACAATAATGTGTACCCGTTCTGAATGGGTTAATAACTAATAATTGTTTCCATTGGAGTCCTTTATACTCACTGCCTAGAAATAAAAATATGGTAATCAATAAATATCAATGAACAATAATATAAAAATAATCAATAAATATCAATGAACAATAAGATAGTTTATGTAATGTTCTGACCTCCAGATCTCCTCATATAATATAATATTATAATGAGTGGTGTAAAGTAAATAAGTACATTTACTCGATACTGTACTTAAGTACAACTTTTCCACTTTACTTTGAGTATTTCCAATACTTTTATTTCTACTTCACTGCATCTCAGAGGCATATTGTAGGCCTACTTTTACTCCATTACAATTAGTTGAAAACTTAAGTTACTATAGTTACTTTGTAGATTTTGTATTGTGTATTATTATTTTATGCTTTAACTATTGCGAGCTTGTAGATCTGCTATTTTTTGAAAAATCTTGAAAATTCTAATTTTGACCCGATTCTATAAGTGTCTTTTGAATCCTTCCAATTTTTTTTCTTTTTTCTTTTTTTCTATGTCAGCAATCTGGCCAGCCATCGTCAAAGAAACGGTCCTTTTCACTCAACTGGAACTCAGTTAGTCTGTTCTTGAGAGACTACTATGTCAGTGGTTCTCAAACCTTTTCATGTGAGGGACCCCCAAAATGATATTTATTTGGCCAAGGACCCTCAGTTCCAGGGACCCCCAGAAGCCTTTTTTCAAAAATGGCAGATCTACAAGCTTGCAGCGCGGCACTCGGTGCCGTACTGTGAGCTTGTAGATCTGCTAATTTTCACTGGTTAAAGCATTCAATAATTCTAGGCCTGAATGGCCACTTCAGCCAGTTATCCTTTTTGGCCATTTGAAAATAGACGATCTACAAGCTCATAATTGTGACATATTGTGAGCTTTTAGATCTGCTATTTTCAAATGATTTTTTATACTTGAACACTCGAAATAGGACATTCTGCTACATTGTTTTCTCACACAACAGGGCACAGGGGTCTTCAAAGTTTTCAGGCCAAGGACCCCTTAGTTGAGAGAGAGATGAAGCAGGGACCCCCACAACCTGTTCATAGATTCCATAATAGTTTCATTGTTTGACAGCACAATCATCAGTGTGTTTTAGATTCATGTCAATTTGTGTTTTCAGATATTTAACCACTTAAACTGTCAATACTTAATAAACTTCACCTTTCACTCTGTACTTAGTCTGCTCTTTTTCCCCTCTACACCAAAGCTCTTTGCCGAAAATAGCAGATCTACAAGCTCACAACGCCTCACGCTGCGAGGCGTTGTGAGCTTGTAGATCTGCTATTTTCATAATAATTAGTTTATACTAATTGATATAATTATGATAAATACCTTAAGTTATCATAATAATTATTTTATACTAATTGATATAATTGTGATAAATACATTCAGTTATCAATCATAATAATTAGTTTATACTAATTGATATAATTATGATAAATACATTAAGTTACTAATTGATATAATTATGATAAATACATTAAGTTACTAATTGATATAATTATGATAAATACATGAAGTTACTAATTGATATAATTATGATAAATACATGAAGTTACTAATTGATATAATTATGATCAATACATTCATCATAATAATTAGTTTATAGACTACTATATAATTATGATAAATACATTAAGTTACTAATTGATATTATGATAAATACCTTATCGCTGTTCCTCTTAACCTCTTCATGGCCGGCTTGCAGGCGGACCACCTTCAGCTGCATGGCAGACAGGTGGTCCGTGAGGACCCCTATGGTCTGGTGCTGCTGGAAGCAGAACCAGGTGGCGGACCCCCCGAGGACCACCACCAGCAGGAACAGCATGAACAGCAGCGTGTAGTGGAGCCCCGCTCCGGCGGGCCGGGGGTCCGCGGACCCCCCGTCCTGCAGCCCGTCAGACTGCCTGGAGGAGAAGAAGTTGTCCTCCTGCTGGTTCTTGTGGTTGTTGTTCTGCTGGGGGTCCGCGGACCGGTTCTTCCCCGCTCTGCCCCGGTGCTTGGCCGTCATGACGCCCGCACAAAGGACACGATGTTCCCGCTGGGTTTGTTTCGAGGAGCCGCCGATCCGGAGCTCAGGACGGGCTTTGGTTTGAAGCTTTAATGTTTGTTCCGCTGCGTTGTTGTTTGTTCTGAACTGTTGGTGTGTTTTAAACACAACAACACAACAGAACCACAGTAATCAGCGGTGTGTCGCTGGCAGGGGGGCCGGGCTCAGGGCTCTGGGAGGCGGCCTGAGGGGGCGTGAAGCTCCGCTGTGTGTGGAGGAACCACGCTGGAGCAGCGGTTGCCACAGAAGGAGAGAAACAAGCAAACTAGGTCTATGAAAAAACAAGCAAATGTTTGATTGATAAAAATGTGTTTTTTTACAGCTAATATTTTTACCATGATGAAAAAGGATAAGACATAATGTTTGTTCCATTGTGGTCATGTGTATTCGCACACACACACACGCGCGCACACAATGCACGCCTTGCATTTCACGCACACACATATTACTGCAGAGGGAGAACGTAAGATGAGCCACTTTTCGTCCCGGAAGAAAAACATGTCAGTGAAATCAAATCAACTCCACAGCCAGGTGCAAATGATGGCTGTGTCATCATGTGTTGTCTATAATGGCATAGCACGTTAAAGCCCTGGCCTTTGCACACAGATGCGTTTTTTCCGCATGGAAAAAACAGACAATTTCATTTTTTGGATTTTCTTTTTGGATCCGCAGCGCAGATTCTGCACAGCCTTGCACACCAAATCCAATGTGTTTTAATCAAGTTAAGCCCTTTGCACACAGGCGCGTTTATCCGCACGGATAAAACGGACAATTTCATTTTTTAAAAAGAAAACAATGATTCTCTACGACCTCATGCACACCGGCTCCGAATTAGCCGTGCGTCGAGTGGCTGCGGCCGTGCGTTTTTTCTCGATCGAACCCAGTTCGATTTGTGCGTCTTGTCGCATGCGGTAAAAAACTCATCACTCCTTTTATGACTCCTTTTGGGATCCGCAGCGCCGATTCCGCACAGCCTTGCACACCAAATCCAATGCGTTTTATTCATGCAGCAAACGAAAAAAAAAAAAAAAAAATAAAAAACGCAACTGTCCTGTGTGCAAAGGGCTTTAAGGTATGCCAAGATGACTGGTGTCTACCAGTCATGTTGCCATACCTTAGCAACAGGCATGATACATTTAGGCTATTTTAAGAAGTACATTCTATTTAACCCCCGTTTCTACAGTTTCTTGGGCTGGATATGGCAGCCTGGAACGGTTGTTCAATTGCAGCTAAACTTGGCATGTTAGTAAACGTGACCATTTTGTTAAATGATGCATTTGTAGTTATTTTACTTAACAACATAACTAGAACAGATAGACAAAGAGACATTCATGGATTTATATTTAAAAGTAACCTTTATTTTCCCCCCTGGACCCAAGGGTATGGTAGCTGCATACCCCTGCCATACCCAATTGATGCCCCTGTGTACACAGTCTGCACAGCTGTTGCAATGTCATCAATATACAACCTGCATGCCATTAATGGAGGAAATGGATTTAAAGAGGTGGTGCCATAGTTTTGTACTTTTTCTGTTTTTCATGTGTCTAGGAGGTTGAAAGTACTTCTTTAGACCCCCTACCACCTTGTGGTCAAAAGTGTCAGTTAAAAAACACACATACTTATTACATCACAGAATCAACTCCTCTCCTAATTACCATTCACCCAACACTGTGGGGTGTGGCTAACTTCAGCTGGGTCACCACCCACCATGACATCCATGCATACTTAATGAACTGGTGGGTGTGGCCACATAAAAACCCAATTTTATCTCTTTCTGTATACTTTTTGGGAAAAAAATCTTCCTCCTAGTATAATCATAATACCTGATAATCATGTTTTAGAGGGGGGGGGGGGGGGGATCATGGCACCACCTCTTTACAACATAGTTTAGTTAACCGCTGCACTTGACAATGATAGTATACAGTTCACTGGTACAAGGTCAACTAAAAGGATTTAAACCACAGAAAGCTCATTGGCTTGTTTACATTTGGGTCCGTTTTACTCAATTCATATCAAAATCCTGTGATCTACAAGCACTCAACTACCCCTTTACAAACTACACAATCCCAACTACCAATACTTACAAGTGTCTTGATAGGGGAAAAAACAAGCTCATAAATGCTTACAATAAGAGGACATGGCAACAACTGGAGCAACGTGGGAGGCGTGGCTTACTGGTACATGTGAATAGAATTACTCTGATATTTTTACTAAAATAATGTTCTTCGCAGTGGTGTAAAGTAACCAATTACATTTACTCAAGTAGTACTTAAGTACAATTTTGAGATATTTGTACTTTACTTGACCATTTCCAATTTCAAATACTTTTACTTCTACTCCACTACAGCTCAGATCCAAATATTGTACTTTTACTCCACTACATTTATTTGAAAACTTTAGCTATTTGTTACTTTGTAGATTGATATACATCAACAACTTCTTCAACCCTATATACATTGTAGCAATTAGAAAATAGCCGATCTACAAGCTCACAATGTGTCGCAATGTGACACATTGTGAGCTTGTAGATCTGCTCACTTCAAAAGATTTGTAGACATTTGAAAACTTGAGTTTTAAATCAAATATTTTATTTGTAGTTAAATCACTGAAAAACCTTTACCACAACCAATACATGACATTTTAAAGCTCTTTCACAAACATCATGCATGATGGAAACAACAATTCAAACAATTTAAAAAAAAGTATTATTGTTGGATACTGGATGTTTAATTATCACATAATGTTGATATAAATAAATATCACATTCAGAAGGGAGACAGTGGAAGGGCCTCTCTCCACATACACACCCATTAGCCCTATTATGGCCCGCCCACTCAGCATCCCCCTGGTGCTGAAGTCACGTTTTGAAGGGTAAAACCCTGCTAAGCCCATAGAGTTAACACAGAAATCGCTAATTTAATGCAATTTCCGAATAGTACAGTATAAAATACGGCTAGCATGATCAAGAACACAAGATAGTAAAAGGCACAAAGCGTTATAATTTACTTTACCGTTCGAAATAATGATTTGTTGGCTTTAAGTCCAGCGATTTCTGTTAGTTTCCCTGTCAGAACCAGTAGTGTGGGGATTTTTTTTCTTTTTTCTTGTGCTAATCAGTCTAAAAGTTAAACATTTTGCACAGATGTAGCTCAGGGCATGTTCTAATGATTTAGCTAGGGCGCCCGAGTCTGCAACATTCGGGGTCGCCACAGCGGCCAAATCAAGTTGGGCTCCCATCGACTTTAGTGATGAAAAGTGATGAGTCATCACTTTTCAGAGTTTTGTGGGTGCTGTGGTGACCCCGAAGGTCGCCAACTCGGGCGCCCTAGCTAAATCATTAGAGCATGCCCTGAGCTACATCTGTGCAAAATTTTGAACTTTTAGACTGATTAGCACGAGAAAAAGAAAACCCTAAGGCCTCCGACTAACATGAATACTCATCCATACGTGTATTGTTTTCTGAGGCCATTTCTAGCCCACGGAATGTTTTTTGTGCAAAACAAATGCCTGCAATGGATTCAGCATCATGACAAACCCCTAGTTAGACCCCTCAGATCCTCTTTAAATACCCAGAAAAAAATCTTTTTCTGGGTATTTTCCTCGTGTATAGAAAGTCAATGGGAGCCCAACTTGATTTGGCCGTTGTGGCGACCCCGAAGGTCGCAGACTCGGGCGCCCTAGCTAAATCATTAGAGCAAGCCCTGGGCTACATCTGTGCAAAATTTTGCGCTTTAAGTCAAAATTGCACGAAATTAGCATTTGCTCCCCTTAAATCCCCACACTACAGGAAGTTGCTGAGAAATTTGCTGAGTGGGCGGGCCGTGAATAGGGCTAATTGTAACTTCAAACTTCCTTTTAACCATGATAGATTCATTAAAAACACCCATTATTTTTTCTGGTGACTCATATTACCGTCCTAATACGTGAGCACGCCGTGTTTTATCCATAACTTTTTTTCATTTATTTTTAATAATTATTTGTGAAAATGGGAAAAAAAGTACAAAAAAATAATTATTCAAAATAAATGAAAAAAGTTATTGAAAAAACATGGCCTGCTCACGTATTAGGAGGAAAAATAATGTTTTTAATGAATTTATCATGGAAGTTGAAGTTTGAAGTTACAATGGGTGTGTGTGGGGAGCGGCCCTGGGCCTGGAGGGCCTGGTAACATTTACATCAAATATCTAAATATTGAATCAAGCAAATTAAAAACTGTTCAGGGTGTTCATAAAAGCCTGATTAGACGATACAATTACCAAAAGTTTTTTTGAAATTGAAATATCCCTTTAAGTGTATATAATGTGTATACAGTATATCACATAATGTTTATATAATGTCTAAATATCACATTAAGTGTATATAATGTTTATATAACACCATAATGTTATAAGGTGTAAATGTCACATTAAGTGTATATAATGTTTATATAATGTTTATATAATGTTTATATAATGTTTATATAATGTTTATAAATCACCATAACAAGCCGTTTCTTCATTCTGTGGAGGAGAAAGAGAAGCAAAGGAACACAATGAGTCCAATGATTTATTCACTTCATTATTATTATCACGTATTAGTATTATTATACTAGAAGTTTGCGGCCCTTCGGCCCGCAAAAGTCTAGAGTTCAGGCCGCTGCGCGGCCCTCACCGCCATGTTGCGGCAGTGTGGTGTGTGTAATGGCCAAATATGGGTAAAAAAAATGTTTTGAAAAAAAATGTTTTTTGAGAAAAAAATGTTTTTTGAGAAAAAAATGTTTTTTGAGAAAAAAATGTTTTTTGAGAAAAAAATGTTTTTTGAGAAAAAAATGTTTTTTGAGAAAAAAATGTTTTGAGAAAAAATCTTTTTTTGAGAAAAAAATCTTTTTTTGAGAAAAAAAAAGTTTTTTGAGAAAAAAAGTTTTTTGAGAAAAAAAAAGTTTTTTGAGAAAAAAAAAGTTTTGAGAAAAAGTTTTTTAAGAAAAAAAAAGTTTTTTGAGAAAAAAGTTTTGAAAAAAAAGTAAAAAAAAATGTTTTTTGAGAAAAAAATATGTTTTTTGAGAAAAAAATATGTTTTTTGAGAAAAAAAAATGTTTTTTGAGAAAAAGTTTTGAGAAAAAATAGTTTTTTTGAGAAAAAATAGTTTTGAGAAAAAATAGTTTTTTGAGAAAAAATAGTTTTGAGAAAAAATAGTTTTTTGAGAAAAAAAATAGTTTTTTGAGAAAAAAAGTTTTTTGAGAAAAAAAAAAGTTTTTTGAGAAAAAAAGTTTTTTGAGAAAAAAAAAGTTTTTTGAGAAAAAAAAAGTTTTTTGAGAAAAAAAAAGTTTTTTGAGAAAAAAAAGATTTGGAAAAAAAAGTTTTGAAAAAAAAAGAAAAACAATATTGGTGATGCGATGACGTGGTGTATACGGATGTTACTGCGATTGAGGTGAAAGAGAAAAGTGGAAAAAAAGTTTTTTGAGAAAAAAAAGTTTTTTTGAGAAAAAAGTTGAGAAAAAATAGTTTTTTGAGAAAAAATAGTTTTTTGAGAAAAAATAGTTTTTTGAGAAAAAATAGTTTTTTGAGAAAAAATAGTTTTTTGAGAAAAAATAGTTTTTTGAGAAAAAAAATGTTTTTTGAGAAAAAAAAATGTTTTTTGAGAAAAAAAAAGTTTTTTGAGAAAAAAAAAAGTTTTTTGAGAAAAAAAAAAGTTTTTTGAGAAAAAAAGTTTTTTGAGAAAAAAAGTTTTTTGAGAAAAAAAAAGTTGAGAAAAAAAGTTTTTTGAGAAAAAAAAAGTTTTGAAAAAAAAAGAAAAACAATATTGGTGTTGCGATGACGTGGTGTATACGGATGTTACTGCGATTGAGGTGAAAGAGAAAAGTGGAAAAAAAGTTTTTTGAGAAAAAAAAGGTTTTTTGAGAAAAAAGTTGAGAAAAATAGTTTTTTGAGAAAAAATTGTTTTTTGAGAAAAAATAGTTTTTTATTGTACTTTTACTCCACTACATTTATTTGAAAACTTTAGCTATTTGTTACTTTGTAGATTGATATACATCAACAACTTCTTCAACCCTATATACATTTTAGCAATTAGAAAATAGCCGATCTACAACCTCACAATGTGTCGCAATGTGACACATTGTGAGCTTGTAGATCTGCTCACTTCAAAAGATTTGTAGACATTTGAAAACTTGAGTTTTAAATCAAATATTTTATTTGTAGTTAAATCACTGAAAAACCTTTACCACAACCAATACATGACATTTTAAAGCTCTTTCACAAACATCATGCATGATGGAAACAACAATTCAAACAATTTAAAAAAAAGTATTATTGTTGGATACTGGATGTTTAATTATCACATAATGTTGATATAAATAAATATCACATTCAGAAGGGAGACAGTGGAAGGGCCTCTCTCCACATACACACCCATTAGCCCTATTATGGCCCGCCCACTCAGCATCCCCCTGGTGCTGAAGTCACGTTTTGAAGGGTAAAACCCTGCTAAGCCCATAGAGTTAACACAGAAATCGCTAATTTAATGCAATTTCCGAATAGTACAGTATAAAATACGGCTAGCATGATCAAGAACACAAGATAGTAAAAGGCACAAAGCGTTATAATTTACTTTACCGTTCGAAATAATGATTTGTTGGCTTTAAGTCCAGCGATTTCTGTTAAATCCCCACACTACAGGAAGTTGCTGAGAAATTTGCTGAGTGGGCGGGCCGTGAATAGGGCTAATTGTAACTTCAAACTTCCTTTTAACCATGATAGATTCATTAAAAACACCCATTATTTTTTCTGGTGACTCATATTACCGTCCTAATACGTGAGCACGCCGTGTTTTATCCATAACTTTTTTTCATTTATTTTTAATAATTATTTGTGAAAATGGGAAAAAAAGTACAAAAAAATAATTATTCAAAATAAATGAAAAAAGTTATTGAAAAAACATGGCCTGCTCACGTATTAGGAGGAAAAATAATGTTTTTAATGAATTTATCATGGAAGTTGAAGTTTGAAGTTACAATGGGTGTGTGTGGGGAGCGGCCCTGGGCCTGGAGGGCCTGGTAACATTTACATCAAATATCTAAATATTGAATCAAGCAAATTAAAAACTGTTCAGGGTGTTCATAAAAGCCTGATTAGACGATACAATTACCAAAAGTTTTTTTGAAATTGAAATATCCCTTTAAGTGTATATAATGTGTATACAGTATATCACATAATGTTTATATAATGTCTAAATATCACATTAAGTGTATATAATGTTTATATAACACCATAATGTTATAAGGTGTAAATGTCACATTAAGTGTATATAATGTTTATATAATGTTTATATAATGTTTATATAATGTTTATATAATGTTTATAAATCACCATAACAAGCCGTTTCTTCATTCTGTGGAGGAGAAAGAGAAGCAAAGGAACACAATGAGTCCAATGATTTATTCACTTCATTATTATTATCACGTATTAGTATTATTATACTAGAAGTTTGCGGCCCTTCGGCCCGCAAAAGTCTAGAGTTCAGGCCGCTGCGCGGCCCTCACCGCCATGTTGCGGCAGTGTGGTGTGTGTAATGGCCAAATATGGGTAAAAAAAATGTTTTGAAAAAAAATGTTTTTTGAGAAAAAAATGTTTTTTGAGAAAAAAATGTTTTTTGAGAAAAAAATGTTTTTTGAGAAAAAAATGTTTTTTGAGAAAAAAATGTTTTGAGAAAAAATCTTTTTTTGAGAAAAAAATCTTTTTTTGAGAAAAAAAAAGTTTTTTGAGAAAAAAAGTTTTTTGAGAAAAAAAAAGTTTTTTGAGAAAAAAAAAGTTTTGAGAAAAAGTTTTTTGAGAAAAAAAAAGTTTTTTGAGAAAAAAGTTTTGAAAAAAAAGTAAAAAAAAATGTTTTTTGAGAAAAAAATGTTTTTTGAGAAAAAAATATGTTTTTTGAGAAAAAAAATGTTTTTTGAGAAAAAGTTTTGAGAAAAAATAGTTTTTTTGAGAAAAAATAGTTTTGAGAAAAAATAGTTTTTTGAGAAAAAATAGTTTTGAGAAAAAATAGTTTTTTGAGAAAAAAAATAGTTTTTTGAGAAAAAAAGTTTTTTGAGAAAAAAAAAAGTTTTTTGAGAAAAAAAGTTTTTTGAGAAAAAAAAAGTTTTTTGAGAAAAAAAAAGTTTTTTGAGAAAAAAAAAGTTTTTTGAGAAAAAAAAGATTTGGAAAAAAAAGTTTTGAAAAAAAAAGAAAAACAATATTGGTGATGCGATGACGTGGTGTATACGGATGTTACTGCGATTGAGGTGAAAGAGAAAAGTGGAAAAAAAGTTTTTTGAGAAAAAAAAGTTTTTTTGAGAAAAAAGTTGAGAAAAAATAGTTTTTTGAGAAAAAATAGTTTTTTGAGAAAAAATAGTTTTTTGAGAAAAAATAGTTTTTTGAGAAAAAATAGTTTTTTGAGAAAAAAAATGTTTTTTGAGAAAAAAAAATGTTTTTTGAGAAAAAAAAAAGTTTTTTGAGAAAAAAAAAAGTTTTTTGAGAAAAAAAAAAGTTTTTTGAGAAAAAAAGTTTTTTGAGAAAAAAAGTTTTTTGAGAAAAAAAAAGTTGAGAAAAAAAGTTTTTTGAGAAAAAAAGTTTTGAAAAAAAAAGAAAAACAATATTGGTGTTGCGATGACGTGGTGTATACGGATGTTACTGCGATTGAGGTGAAAGAGAAAAGTGGAAAAAAAGTTTTTTGAGAAAAAAAAGGTTTTTTGAGAAAAAAGTTGAGAAAAATAGTTTTTTGAGAAAAAATAGTTTTTTGAGAAAAAATAGTTTTTTATTGTACTTTTACTCCACTACATTTATTTGAAAACTTTAGCTATTTGTTACTTTGTAGATTGATATACATCAACAACTTCTTCAACCCTATATACATTTTAGCAATTAGAAAATAGCCGATCTACAACCTCACAATGTGTCGCAATGTGACACATTGTGAGCTTGTAGATCTGCTCACTTCAAAAGATTTGTAGACATTTGAAAACTTGAGTTTTAAATCAAATATTTTATTTGTAGTTAAATCACTGAAAAACCTTTACCACAACCAATACATGACATTTTAAAGCTCTTTCACAAACATCATGCATGATGGAAACAACAATTCAAACAATTTAAAAAAAAGTATTATTGTTGGATACTGGATGTTTAATTATCACATAATGTTGATATAAATAAATATCACATTCAGAAGGGAGACAGTGGAAGGGCCTCTCTCCACATACACACCCATTAGCCCTATTATGGCCCGCCCACTCAGCATCCCCCTGGTGCTGAAGTCACGTTTTGAAGGGTAAAACCCTGCTAAGCCCATAGAGTTAACACAGAAATCGCTAATTTAATGCAATTTCCGAATAGTACAGTATAAAATACGGCTAGCATGATCAAGAACACAAGATAGTAAAAGGCACAAAGCGTTATAATTTACTTTACCGTTCGAAATAATGATTTGTTGGCTTTAAGTCCAGCGATTTCTGTTAGTTTCCCTGTCAGAACCAGTAGTGTGGGGATTTTTTTTCTTTTTTCTTGTGCTAATCAGTCTAAAAGTTAAACATTTTGCACAGATGTAGCTCAGGGCATGTTCTAATGATTTAGCTAGGGCGCCCGAGTCTGCAACATTCGGGGTCGCCACAGCGGCCAAATCAAGTTGGGCTCCCATCGACTTTAGTGATGAAAAGTGATGAGTCATCACTTTTCAGAGTTTTGTGGGTGCTGTGGTGACCCCGAAGGTCGCCAACTCGGGCGCCCTAGCTAAATCATTGGAGCATGCCCTGAGCTACATCTGTGCAAAATTTTGAACTTTTAGACTGATTAGCACGAGAAAAAGAAAACCCTAAGGCCTCCGACTAACATGAATACTCATCCATACGTGTATTGTTTTCTGAGGCCATTTCTAGCCCACGGAATGTTTTTTGTGCAAAACAAATGCCTGCAATGGATTCAGCATCATGACAAACCCCTAGTTAGACCCCTCAGATCCTCTTTAAATACCCAGAAAAAAATCTTTTTCTGGGTATTTTCCTCGTGTATAGAAAGTCAATGGGAGCCCAACTTGATTTGGCCGTTGTGGCGACCCCGAAGGTCGCAGACTCGGGCGCCCTAGCTAAATCATTAGAGCAAGCCCTGGGCTACATCTGTGCAAAATTTTGCGCTTTAAGTCAAAATTGCACGAAATTAGCATTTGCTCCCCTTAAATCCCCACACTACAGGAAGTTGCTGAGAAATTTGCTGAGTGGGCGGGCCGTGAATAGGGCTAATTGTAACTTCAAACTTCCTTTTAACCATGATAGATTCATTAAAAACACCCATTATTTTTTCTGGTGACTCATATTACCGTCCTAATACGTGAGCACGCCGTGTTTTATCCATAACTTTTTTTCATTTATTTTTAATAATTATTTGTGAAAATGGGAAAAAAAGTACAAAAAAATAATTATTCAAAATAAATGAAAAAAGTTATTGAAAAAACATGGCCTGCTCACGTATTAGGAGGAAAAATAATGTTTTTAATGAATTTATCATGGAAGTTGAAGTTTGAAGTTACAATGGGTGTGTGTGGGGAGCGGCCCTGGGCCTGGAGGGCCTGGTAACATTTACATCAAATATCTAAATATTGAATCAAGCAAATTAAAAACTGTTCAGGGTGTTCATAAAAGCCTGATTAGACGATACAATTACCAAAAGTTTTTTTGAAATTGAAATATCCCTTTAAGTGTATATAATGTGTATACAGTATATCACATAATGTTTATATAATGTCTAAATATCACATTAAGTGTATATAATGTTTATATAACACCATAATGTTATAAGGTGTAAATGTCACATTAAGTGTATATAATGTTTATATAATGTTTATATAATGTTTATATAATGTTTATAAATCACCATAACAAGCCGTTTCTTCATTCTGTGGAGGAGAAAGAGAAGCAAAGGAACACAATGAGTCCAATGATTTATTCACTTCATTATTATTATCACGTATTAGTATTATTATACTAGAAGTTTGCGGCCCTTCGGCCCGCAAAAGTCTAGAGTTCAGGCCGCTGCGCGGCCCTCACCGCCATGTTGCGGCAGTGTGGTGTGTGTAATGGGCAAATATGGGTAAAAAAAATGTTTTGAAAAAAAATGTTTTTTGAGAAAAAAATGTTTTTTGAGAAAAAAATGTTTTTTGAGAAAAAAATGTTTTTTGAGAAAAAAATGTTTTGAGAAAAAATCTTTTTTTGAGAAAAAAATCTTTTTTTGAGAAAAAAAAAGTTTTTTGAGAAAAAAAGTTTTTTGAGAAAAAAAAAGTTTTTTGAGAAAAAAAAAGTTTTGAGAAAAAGTTTTTTGAGAAAAAAAAAGTTTTTTGAGAAAAAAGTTTTGAAAAAAAAGTAAAAAAAAATGTTTTTTGAGAAAAAAAATATGTTTTTTGAGAAAAAAAAAGTTTTTTGAGAAAAAAAAAGTTTTTTGAGAAAAAAAAGATTTGGAAAAAAAAGTTTTGAAAAAAAAAGAAAAACAATATTGGTGATGCGATGACGTGGTGTATACGGATGTTACTGCGATTGAGGTGAAAGAGAAAAGTGGAAAAAAAGTTTTTTGAGAAAAAAAAGTTTTTTTGAGAAAAAAGTTGAGAAAAAATAGTTTTTTGAGAAAAAATAGTTTTTTGAGAAAAAATAGTTTTTTGAGAAAAAATAGTTTTTTGAGAAAAAAAATGTTTTTTGAGAAAAAAAAATGTTTTTTGAGAAAAAAAAAGTTTTTTGAGAAAAAAAAAAGTTTTTTGAGAAAAAAAAAAGTTTTGAGAAAAAAAGTTTTTTGAGAAAAAAAGTTTTTTGAGAAAAAAAAAGTTGAGAAAAAAAGTTTTTTGAGAAAAAAAAAGTTTTGAAAAAAAAAGAAAAACAATATTGGTGTTGCGATGACGTGGTGTATACGGATGTTACTGCGATTGAGGTGAAAGAGAAAAGTGGAAAAAAAGTTTTTTGAGAAAAAAAAGGTTTTTTGAGAAAAAAGTTGAGAAAAATAGTTTTTTGAGAAAAAATAGTTTTTTGAGAAAAAATAGTTTTTTGAGAAAAAAAAAGTTTTTTGAGAAAAAAAAATGTTTTTTGAGAAAAAAAGTTTTTTGAGAAAAAAAAAGTTTTTTGAGAAAAAAAAGTTTTTTGAGAAAAAAAAGTTTTTTGAGAAAAAAGATTTGGAAAAAAAAAAGATTTGGAAAAAAAAGAAAAACAATATTGGTGATGCGATGACGTGGTGTATACGGATGTTACTGCGATTGAGGTGAAAGAGAAAAGTGGAAAGTTGTGAGCTAACTATTAGCTATTTGGCTAACTGTTTCCGGGTCAACTTTTATACAGAGGCAAAATATGAGGGTAATAACGAATACAACTGTATACAGAGGTTTAGAAACGACATCTTGCAAAGGTGACATGGGTGTTTGAATTTTTAAGCTATATTTAGTACATCTTGGCCAAGTGGTTTGGTATTAGGTTAGCGATACATGACCCGGAAGTAGATCACTTACTCTTTTGTAATATAAAGATGTACTGTATATACAGTAGTATTGTTCTATCAGGGCCCCCAAAAAATAGAAAAAATAGCACCCTCCTCTGGTGGTTCTGTGACATTACAGGGTATTACCTCTCACACTGAGCATGGTGGAACACAGCTCCTCCTCTGGTAGTTCAGGGTATTACCTCTCACACTGAGCATGGTGGAACACAGCGCCCCCTCTGGTAGTTCAGGGTATTACCTCTCACACTGATCATGGTGGAACACAGCTCCTCCTCTGGTAGTTCAGGGTATTACCTCTCACACTGAGCATGGTGGAACACAGCTCCTCCTCTGGTAGTTCAGGGTATTACCTCTGAGCATGGTGGAACACAGCGCCTCCTCTGGTAGTTCAGGGTATTACCTCTCACACTGAGCATGGTGGAACACAGCTCCTCCTCTGGTAGTTCAGGGTATTACCTCTCACACTGATCATGGTGGAACACAGCTCCTCCTCTGGTAGTTCAGGGTATTACCTCTGAGCATGGTGGAACACAGCGCCTCCTCTGGTAGTTCAGGGTATTACCTCTCACACTGAGCATGGTGGAACACAGCTCCTCCTCTGGTAGTTCAGGGTATTACCTCTCACACTGATCATGGTGGAACACAGCTCCTCCTCTGGTAGTTCAGGGTATTACCTCTGAGCATGGTGGAATACAGCGCCTCCTCTGGTAGTTCAGGGTATTACCTCTCACACTGAGCATGGTGGAAAGGCTCCTCCTCTGGTAGGCCAGGGTATTACCTCTCACACAGACCCATTGATAGAGAGAGTTATGTCACTTACGTAGACTCCCATAGTAAGCGTGGAAAGCCTATTTACTCTATGGTGGGAAGCTAACTAGCCTAGCTTACTGGAGCCTGTTCTCATTCTTAGCGAGCCTCTGCCCCGTCCGCCCCCATTCATTTTTCACTCGCTGGTAAGTAGACTGAATCACGTCTTTTTCACCCTTTTAACACTTTCCTAGCCGAAATAGAATGGCTTGTTGTAGATTAGCCGTGAAATTTCTATTATTATATTATGATCTGAACCGCATTCATTTTACCAGACATCCAGCGCTATATCACGTGGTCTTCATCCCCCATTACCATTCCGCGATCGCTGTTGTTTTAGTTCCCAATGAAAGTCTTCAATCTGCATTGGCTTAGAGTGGGGTTTTCAGCCGACGCATCATACTCCCGTGCGTTTCGCGTGCGCGATCCGTTCACGTAAACGTCGGCTCAAATGATCCACGGATGACTCAAGAGTAGAAATGAACAGTTTCGCTCACATAGCCCCTAGCCCTGCTGCTGTAGAAGCACTGGTGTATAAACAGTGAACGGACGACAGCAAGGAGCCTCTGAGAAGGAGAGGAGATGACGTCACTTCTGCTTCATCTCAGACCAGCCATGCGCTATCGATGCACGAGTGGTGACTAGGGAAGGTTAGACGATCGCCGATTTTTGGATGAAAATTATTTATTTCGGTTTTAATGACCCAGTACGGGAAAAGACGACGCGGCTGAGACTCCTTGCTCAGATGTCCGGTATATTCCGGTTTTAATATTAAGGGGCTCCCCGTGGCTTGGAAAGTGTTAATAATGTTATCTACCTTAGAGAGGCCCGTGAATGCGTTAAAATGGTGAAAAAGACGTGATTTGGTCTACTTACCAGCGAACAAATGACTCGGCTAGAATGGGGGCGGACAGGGCCAGAGGCTCGCTAGGACTCCATGCGAAGCCACTTCCGGTCTGCGGCGAGTTCAAAGCGTGTCGTCACTCTCATTACACTGCTCTGGGTGGAACACAGCGCTACTCTCTGGTAGTTCAGGGTATTACCTCTCACACTGAGCATGGTGGAACACAGCTCCTCCTCTGGTAGTTCAGGGTATTACCTCTCACACTGAGCAGAGTGGAACACAGCGCCCCCTCTGGTAGTTCAGGGTATTACCTCTGAGCATGGTGGAACACAGCTCCTCCTCTGGTAGTTCAGGGTATTACCTCTGAGCATGGTGGAACACAGCTCCTCCTCTGGTAGTTCAGGGTATTACCTCTCACACTGAGCATGGTGGAACACAGCTCCTCCTCTGGTAGTTCAGGGTATTACCTCTCACACTGAGCATGGTGGAACACAGCGCCTCCTCTGGTAGTTCAGGGTATTACCTCTCACACTGAGCATGGTGGAACACAGCGCCCCCTCTGGTAGTTCAGGGTATTACCTCTCACACTGAGCATGGTGGAACACAGCTCCTCCTCTGGTAGTTCAGGGTATTACCTCTCACACTGAGCATGGTGGAGCATAGCGCCCTCCCCAGGCTGTTCTCTGCGCTGACGCTGTATTCTCCCATGTCCTTTGGCGCCACCCGCAGGATGAGCAGAGAGCACACCCCACAGGTGTTGGAGATCAGGTAGTTTGTGTCCGTGTTCAGACTGACGTTGTTACGGAACCACTCGATGTGCGGAGCCGGGTCGCCCTGACACACACACACACACACACACACACACACACACACACACACACACACACACACACACACACACACACACACACACACACACACACACACACACACACACACACACACACACACACCACACACACACACACACACACACAATGCTATTAAGTTGCGGGCGGAGACAAGCACACAACGCCTCGCACCACGAGGCGTTGTGTTCTTGAAGATCTGCTGTTTTCACTAGTTTAGTACATTTTATAGATGATAAATACAAGACGGTTTTGGACATACAAGGTTTCCACCCGACAACGACGATATGCTATAAATATAAGTTGCTGGGAGTGAAAATTATAATGTCGGGGTGCCTCGGATTAAAAATAAATACGTTTTGGGGTGCCCCGAGACAAAAAAGTTTGGGAACCCCTGGTCTAAAGGAATCAAAGACCCTCCTCAAGCGAGGGCTTCCTCCATCCTTGACTGAACCCCAAACAGCCTTAATGATGGATCATATTAAAACTGTTTTATACCGGACATCTGAGCAAGGATGTCGCAGCCGCGCCGTCTTTTACCGTACTGGGTCATTAAAAACAAAATAAATGATTTTTATCCGAAGATCGGCGATCGTCTAACCTTCCCTAGTCACCGCTCGTCCATCGATAGCGCATGGCTCCTCTGACATGAAGCAGAAGTGACGTCAGGCCCTTTCCCTGTAATAGCTTCCCAGCAGCCGTCCATTTTCTGTTTAGACGTTAGTGCTAGCATAGCTGGAGTGCTGGGGGCTAAGCTAGCGAAAATTTACCTACTCTAGAGTCATACTTGGATTATTTGAGCAGACATTTACGTGAACGGATCGCGCACGCGAAACGCACGGGGAGAAGATGCGTCGGCCGAAACCGCCACTCTAAGCCAGATTGAAGAATTTCGCTGGGGACTGTGGTGAGAATACAACGGGGATCGCGTGATGGTTATGGTCAGAGGTCTTGTAAAATGAATGCGGTTCAGATCATAATATAATAATAGAAATTTCACGGCTAATCTACCAACAAGCCATTCTATTTCGGCTGGCAAAGTGTTAAGAAGTACATTCTATTTATTTTTTCCCCAAATTTTCCATGGTTTCTTGGGCTGGATATGGCAGCCTGGAACGGTTGTTCAAGTGCAGCTAAACTTGGCATAATATAGTAAACATGCCACAATTAATAATAATGAATTGCACCTGTGCAGCTGACCTGCGGAACCTGGGAATATACCATTCTGTCAAGATGGGGAGAATAAAAGTGTGGATAATATAATTATAATACCTTGTTAAATTTTGCAGTTATTTTAATGTAATTTAACAACATAACCAGCACAGATAGACAAAGTGACATTCATGGATTTATATTTGAAAGTAACTTGTATTCTCCCCCTGGACCCAGTGTATGGCAACTGCATACACAAACTTTAGAAGGCAATGGTAGCCAATCAGGAGGGAATATGGGAAATGGGACGGATCCATGTTGATGACATGACTTTAGAGATACTGTGTACCGCTTTCCGTGATTTTAGGGCAAAATCTTTAGGAGCAGTGGCAGACAATGTGTTTTGCAAGAATCTGCTACAGTAACATACTGTAACAAACCTTGTCCTTTAAGCATTAATACATTAACATACTGTAAGGTAACAAACCTTGTCCTTTAATCATTACTACAGTAACATACTGTAACAAACCTTTAATCATTAATACAGTAACATACTGTAACAAACCTTTAATCATTAATACAGTAACATAGGGTTAGGGTAGGGTATATAGCCTAACCCTAACCCTATGGTTAGGGTTATCCATATACACAACGTATACGGATGATGCAGATGACGTCATTTTGCCGGGAAATCCCGCCCCTGTCACGGCTAAGTAGAAAACATATAAAGAAAAGGCTTTTGGGGCTGAAATTAACGGAGTGGGGTTTCTAAAACTTTAGCGATTTAATAGTTAGGACAATTTTAAGATATGTTTTATAAAAAAAAGTTACATAGTATAACTTTAAGCATCACTACAGTAACATACTGTAACACACTTTGTCCTTTAATCATGAATACAGTAACATACTGTAACAAACCTTGTCCTTTAAGCATTGCTACAGTAACATACTGTAACAAACCTTGTCCTTTAAGCATCACTACAGTAACTTACTGTAACAAACCTTGTCGTTTAATCATTACTACAGTAACATACTTTAACAAACCTTGTCCTTTAAGCATTAATACAGTACCATACTGTAACAAACCTTGTCCTTTAAGCATCACTCAGTAACTTACTGTAACAAACCTTGTCGTTTAATCATTACTACAGTAACATACTGTAACAAACCTTGTCCTTTAAGCATTGCTACAGTAACATACTGTAAGGTAACAAACCTTGTCCTTTAAGCATTGCTCAGTAACATACTGTAACAAACCTTGTCCTTTAAAGGGCCTACACCATGCTTTTAAAACTATATTTTTTGTATAAATATATGCTCAAAATTGAGTCTTAGACAGGTTTTAACCCTCAACAAACACTCTGACCATTCTTTTTGTTTGTTCTAGCTCTACTATAATGAGGCTCTCCAGCTGCAATACCAAAACGGCCTCTGTTTGCTCAGGGGCGCATCTAGTGGGGTGCGCCCCACTAGACACTAAAAAATCTAGTTCTTTTTTTTCCAGAAAAAAAAAGTTTTTTGAAAAAAAAAAAGTTTTTTGAAAAAAAAAAAAAGTTTTGAAAAAAACTGACTTTTTGACAGTTTTTGAAAAAAAAAATTAAAAAAAAAAGTTTTGAAAAAAAAAATTTTTTGAAAAAAAAAAGTTTTGAAAAAAATTTTTTTGAAAAAAGAATTTTTTGAAAAAAAGATTTTTTGAAAAGAAAAAAAATTTGATTTTTTTTTTTGACTGAAAAAAACGGGAATCCGTGTGACGTCACACGGATCAACTCTCAGAACAGCACTGTTCTGAGAACCCGTGGAAAGCTTTTCATCTCTGTCTTCCCAAAACCAGAGAAAGACACACTGTACAGAAATAGGACTTTGTGAGGATAGAAGGTGCCAGTGGGACCCCAAAAAAAGGTTTTAAAATAGAAAAAGTGAAAATTCATGGTGTAGGTCCTTTAAGCATTAATACAGTAACATACTGTAAGGTAACAAACCTTGTTCTTTAAGCATTGCTCCAGTAACACACTGTAAGGTAACAAACCTTGACGGCACAGCTCATGTAGCACTCGTACCCCTGGGGGGCGCTGTGGAGTTTCAGCGGGACGATGAAGGAGGGAGCGCAGCGCCGATCACAGTCCTTCTGCGGTGGAACGCTGACGATAAAACTTTCTACGGGAAGACACAACAAAACACATAGATAAACCTTTCTATAAGACACCAGAACACTAATGATAAACCTTTCTATAAGACACCAGAACACTAATGATAAACCTTTCTATAAGACACAACAAAACACTAATGATAAACCTTTCTATAAGACACCAGAACACTAATGATAAACCTTTCTATAAGACACCAGAACACTAATGATAAACCTTTCTATAAGACACCAGAACACTAATGATAAACCTTTCTATAAGACACCAGAACACTAATGATAAACCTTTCTATAAGACACCAGAACACCAATGATAAACCTTTCTACACCAGAACACTAATGATAAACCTTTCTATAAGACACAACAAAACACATAGATAAACCTTTCTATAAGACACCAGAACACTAATGATAAACCTTTCTATAAGACACCAGAACACTAATGATAAGCCTTTCTACACCAGAACACTAATGATAAACCTTTCTACACCAGAACACTAATGATAAACCTTTCTATAGGAAGACACCAGAACACTAATGATAAGCCTTTCTACACCAGGACACTAATGATAAACCTTTCTATAAGACACCAGAACACTAATGATAAACCTTTCTACACCAGAACACTAATGATAAACCTTTCTACAAGACACAACAAAACACATAGATAAACCTTTCTATAAGACACCAGAACACTAATGATAAACCTTTCTATAAGACACCAGAACACTAATGATAAACCTTTCTACACCAGAACACTAATGATAAACCTTTCTATAAGACACAACAACACTAATGATAAACCTTTCTACAGGAAGACACAACAAAACACATAGATAAACCTTTCTATAAGACACCAGAACACTAATGATAAACCTTTCTATAAGACACCAGAACACTAATGATAAACCTTTCTATAGGAAGACACCAGAACACTAATGATAAACCTTTCTACACCAGAACACTAATGATAAACCTTTCTATAAGACACCAGAACACTAATGATAAACCTTTCTATAAGACACCAGAACACTAATGATAAACCTTTCTACACCAGAACACTAATGATAAACCTTTCTATAAGACACCAGAACACTAATGATAAACCTTTCTATAAGACACCAGAACACCAATGATAAACCTTTCTACACCAGAACACTAATGATAAACCTTTATATAAGACACAACAAAACACATAGATAAACCTTTCTATAGGAAGACACCAGAAAGCCTTTCTACACCAGAACACTAATGATAAACCTTTCTACACCAGAACACTAATGATAAACCTTTCTATACGACACCAGAACACTAATGATAAACCTTTCTACACCAGAACACTAATGATAAACCTTTCTATAAGACACAACAACACTAATGATAAACCTTTCTATAAGACACCAGAACACTAATGATAAACCTTTCTACACCAGAACACTAATGATAAACCTTTCTATAAGACACCAGAACACTAATGATAAACCTTTCTATAAGACACCAGAACACTAATGATAAACCTTTCTACACCAGAACACTAATGATAAACCTTTCTATAAGACACAACAAAACACATAGATAAACCTTTCTATAAGACACCAGAACACTAATGATAAACCCTTTCTATAAGACACAACAAAACACATAGATAAACCTTTCTATAGGAAGACACCAGAACACTAATGATAAGCCTTTCTACACCAGAACACTAATGATAAACCTTTCTATAAGACACCAGAACACTAATGATAAACCTTTCTATAAGACACCAGAAGACTAATGATAAACCTTTCTATAAGACACCAGAACACTAATGATAAACCTTTCTACACCAGAACACTAATGATAAACCTTTCTATAAGACACCAGAACACTAATGATAAACCTTTCTATAAGACACCAGAACACTAATGATAAACCTTTCTACACCAGAACACTAATGATAAACCTTTCTATAAGACACAACAAAACACATAGATAAACCTTTCTATAAGACACCAGAACACTAATGATAAACCCTTTCTATAAGACACAACAAAACACATAGATAAACCTTTCTATAGGAAGACACCAGAACACTAATGATAAGCCTTTCTACACCAGAACACTAATGATAAACCTTTCTATAAGACACCAGAACACTAATGATAAACCTTTCTATAAGACACCAGAAGACTAATGATAAACCTTTCTATAAGACACCAGAACACTAATGATAAACCTTTCTACACCAGAACACTAATGATAAACCTTTCTATAAGACACCAGAACACTAATGATAAACCTTTCTATAAGACACCAGAACACTAATGATAAACCTTTCTACACCAGAACACTAATGATAAACCTTTCTATAAGACACCAGAACACTAATGATAAACCTTTCTATAAGACACCAGAAGACTAATGATAAACCTTTCTATAAGACACCAGAACACTAATGATAAACCTTTCTACACCAGAACACTAATGATAAACCTTTCTATAAGACACCAGAACACTAATGATAAACCTTTCTTTAAGACACCAGAACACTAATGATAAACCTTTCTATAAGACACCAGAACACTAATGATAAACCTTTCTATAAGACACAACAACACTAATGATAAACCTTTCTATAAGACACCAGAACACTAATGATAAACCTTTCTATAAGACACCAGAACACTAATGATAAACCTTTCTATAAGACACCAGAACACTAATGATAAACCTTTCTATATGACACAAAAACACTAATGATAAACCTTTCTATAAGACACCAGAACACTAATGATAAACCTTTCTATAAGACACCAGAACACTAATGATAAACCTTTCTATAAGACACCAGAACACTAATGATAAACCTTTCTATAAGACACCAGAACACAGATGATAAACCTTTCTATAAGACACCAGAACACTAATGATAAACCTTTCTATAAGACACAACAACACTAATGATAAACCTTTCTATAAGACACAACAACACTAATGATAAACCTTTCTATAAGACACCAGAACACTAATGATAAACCTTTCTATAGGAAGACACCAGTTTAACATTTCTACAGGAAGACAACAGCTGGGATGTGAATATATTGTTGTCCTTCAACAAAAAATACATTCAACAAAATAATATTTTTGTTTTATCCAATATTCTATTTCATAACAATTATGTTGATTTCAAAAAAGGTGCATCTCTAGTTTTGGAATAAAGATGCGTTGCTTTTTACAGACTCGGTGTTCATATGCCTTTTTCAGAATGGACAGAATTATTATATATGTATATATTAATTTAGTATCCATACATATATATACCAGTAAGACTCCCTAATCGGGAGTCGCTTATCTCCACAAATAGGCCAAAAGTTTTTTTTACCAATTATCAAGACATACGGGCAGTTGACAGTTTGCCATGGTTACTCATTGAAGTTGAATCTCCATATATGGAGATAACCTACGCATCACACTAAGTCTGACCTCACCAGCCCATATTTGGGCATGAGCAACTTATGTATCCATATATGGAGATATGATGACATCACACAGTCCTCAGCCGATGATGTGGCGTGATGTCATACAATACACAAACGAGCCCTACAGTATAAAGGGGCAATTCTTGCCAGGAAAGAAGCATTTCTTCGACTCAGACCTTATCGCCAGGGTTGGCTTATAGCAGCTGTCGGTAGATAATGCCGGTCTTATATAAGGGTCATTTGTGTACGGTGTGATTTGCCATGGTTACTCATTGAAGTTGAATCTCCATATATGGAGATAACCTACGCATCACACTAAGTCTGACCTCACCAGCCCATATTTGGGCATGAGAAACTTATGTCTCCATATATGGAGATATGATGACATCACACAGTCCTCACCCGATGATGTGGCGTGATGTCATACAATACACAAACAAGCCCTACAGTATAAAGGGGCAATTCTTGCCAGGAAAGAAGCATTTCTTCGACTCAGACCTTATCGCCAGGGTTGGCTTATAGCAGCTGTCGGTAGATAATGCCGGTCTTATATAAGGGTCATTTGTGTACGGTGTGATTTGCCATGGTTACTCATTGAAGTTGAATCTCCATATATGGAGATAACCTATGCATCACACTATGTCTGACCTCACCAGCCCATATTTGGGCATGAGCAACTTATGTCTCCATATCTCCATATATGGAGATATGATGACATCACACAGTCCTCAGCCGATGATGTGGTGTGATGTCATACAATACACAAACGAGCCCAGATATGAGCAGGGCAAAGGTGTGACGTGTGACGTGTGACATGACGGACGTGACGGACGGCCGGTGGAGGTTTTGATACTAAACTGCGACCTTACGGTCGCAATAATACCTTTGTTCTTCTCCTGTCCCCAGATAGGAGACTCAGAGGGACTAGATGTCCCCATGTCGTTCCTAGCGTAAACCCTGAAGGTGTACTGTCTCTATGCACTGTGTATGTATAAACTGTATGTACAGTATACATATATACAGTATGTATCTAATACCTTTGTTCTTCTCCTGTCCCCAGATAGGAGACTCAGAGGGACCAGAGGTCCCCATGTCGTTCCTAGCGTAAACCCTGAAGGTGTACTGCCTCTATGTACTGTGTATACATACTGTATGTATACATACTGTATATACAGTATGTATCTAATACCTTTGTTCTTCTCCTGTCCCCAGATAGGGGACTCAGAGGGACCAGATGTCCCCATAATACCTTTGTTCTTCTCCTGTCCCCAGATAGGGGACTCAGAGGGACCAGAGGTCCCCATGTCATTCCTAGCGTAAACCCTGAAGGTGTACTGCCTCCCAGGCAGGATGTTGCAGACGGTCAGCCGGTGGTTGAAGAGCCGCTCGGCCAAAGGGCTCCAGGTGCGTTTGGAGGAGTCCAGCTTGGACACAACGTAGTGGAGACGGTCGTCTCTCTTCTCGTCTGGAGACGGATCCCACACCACCGTCACCGTCCCGGAGACGTGTTCCTCTAGCTGGACCAGGCCTGGAGGCTTAGGATCATCTATAATACAATACAATACAATACAATACAATATAATACAATATAATATAATATAATATAATATAATACATAGACGGATCCCAGACCACCGTCACCGTCCCCGAAACATTCTCCTCTAGCTGGACCAGGCCAGGAGGCTTAGGGTCATCTGATATGAATATAATATAATATAATATAATATAATATAATATAATATAATAATAATATAATATTCATGATATGTTCTCCTTTAGCTGGACCACACCAGGAGGCTTAGGACCATCTGATATGAATATAATATATAATAATTATATTAAAATATATCCATGAGACCAGGAGGCTTAGGATCATCTGATAAATATAATACAATATAATATAAATAGTGTGCCCGATCCCGATCACGTGATCGGATCGGCCGCCGATATGGCAGTTTTTATAAGATCGGAGATCGGGGAAAAAAAATATTTTTTTTTTTTTTTTTTTTTTTTCAAAAAAATATTTTCGGGGAGTACTGAAAGTTACAGGTAAGGTGAATGCGATATGACATGTAAGCTTACCATAATCACAGTAATCCTTAATCATTTTCAATCATATTCAAGGGCTTTTGGAGAAATGAGACAGACAGAGCACTGCAGAGGGAAGGTGATTGTGTCAGACTCTGTGTCCAGCTGGCAGCTGATGCCAATAAGTAGTAATTGGCCCCTTGTTAATGGATCAAAGGAAGGCAATTATGTCTCTCTGCACTGTCAACTAGCTGCTACAGATGTATACTTTTCAAGCAGACTGGTTAATTGGTTCTTAATAGGGATGGCCAAATGGAGATTTTTTCTTAACCGATAACCGAAAGGCCTTATCAGTTAATTAACCGTTAACCGTTAAGGAAATGTCTTCAAAAATGCGTTAAGGGAATGTGTTCAAAAATGCGCTATTTTAGCGATTTAAAAAAGGAAAATACACCCGTTTTTCCCCATAATAAAGTGCCATATTTACACATTACAAACAATAAAACTAGGAGAAACAAGAATACAAATGTTTTCTAAAAGAAATGTGTTTTTGCAAAGAAACGGTGGCATTGAAATGATCAGTCTGTAATGTGATGCGCTTTCGCCAGGCACGTGCGCACATACAGCAAAGGGGGCTGGAGCCCTTAACTTTTATCAACAGAATTGTCCACCAAAATGCCATTCAGCCCATGCCTCTCTAACATTCTGTGCACTCCCTGGCTATCGCCTAACAAAACAGCCTCAGCGAGATGCTCGTATGAAGAGCAATAACTTTCAATCGTATGACTTTTGGAATGGTTAAACGTGATGTCCATTTCATTCATTTTCTTCTCTCTCGTCCGTGTTTTGTGTGTGCTGATGCAGCGATCATTGAATTTGCGACTCTGAGCTCAGCTTTGTTATTTTCGCATATCCTACTCTGTAACCAAGACGACTTTAGCGTTCCTCACGTCATCAACATGTAACATTAGAAAGTTGTGTTTTCTTTTAAGCTCTTCTTAAACGGGATTCAATGTGACGGGGTCTGTTTTGTAAAATCCAATCGACGACGGAGCATTTGTTGAACAAGTCAGCGTGTACGACTCGCGTCGCAGACTCAGTTGCGTGAATGCATGGATGTTACACAGACATTTGTGTCCCAGAAATGTGTGACCACAGCGCGTATAGTTGCATGGTTGTCATTGGTTGATGACTTGATGTTGCGTAGATATTGGTGTACGGGGCTTTTGGTGTGACACATGGGTTGATTTCCTTTTTCTTTTCTTTTTTATCGGTCAAAATTGACCGTTAGTGCTTACCGGTAACCAATTTCTTATCGGTTTAACGGTAACGGTTAGCCGTTGGCCATCCCTAGTTCTTAACTTATTTTGTTTCAACTTTAAAAATGGCCAATGTTTTACCAGTTTTTATATAGTTTGTTGATTATTTTTGATGCTGTAATGGTCTATTTTATTTTATTTTTTGAGATATTAAACAGGTTTTAAAAGTCCTTAAATCGTGACTTCACTGCCAAATTTCAAAGGCCACACCAAAGGTCTGCTGCACAATGATTGAGAAACACTGCACTAGTAGGCCTATATCACTATACACTTCTCATAAGCTTTGTTTTTAATTTGTTGATTCAGTGCTGCACTAAGTGATAGAATGAATAGATTTTTTTTTTCTTAATGCCTTGCCAAAAGATCGGATCGGGAAAGATCGGGATCGAATCGGAAGCAATAACATTTGATCGGTATCGGATCGGGAGCAAAAAAACCCTGATCGGGACATCCCTAAATATAATATAATATAATATAATATAATATAATATAAAATAATATAATATAATATAATATAATATAATATAATATTCATGATATGTTCTCCTTTAGCTGGACCACACCAGGAGGTTTAGGATCATCTGATAAATATAATACATAATAATTATATTAAAATATATCCATGAGACCTGGAGGCTTAGGATCATCTGATATAAATATAATACATCATAATTATACTAAAATATATCCATGAGAAGGTTTAGGATCATCTGATATGAATATAATGCATCATAATTATATTAAAATATATCCATGAGACCAAGAGGCTTAGGATCAACTGAGGATGTCGAGATGTATCACGTCTAAGGGCGAAAAGCAACCTCCCCCAAAGCGTGAGGTCGCGCAGGACAGAATTCTCACAGGACGGAATTAATTTGCAAGCGTGATTCGAGTTGCGGTTGGTTATTTAAGTTGGACAAAATGTTGACCCTTCTTTGTATTTACCGACTCTATATACTTTTTGCACTCTTTATTTTATTTTTATATTTTTACTATATCTACTGCGTTCGGATAGTACTGTGTTCTATCCGTCTGTCATTCAATGTTATATGAGATACTTCAATTGTTTCATATGGAAATAAGCTTAGTCTTTTCTAGGATCTCCTTTTAGTAGACCTTAGCTATAGACATTGAGGCGTTACAGAAGGAAGGACGGTTTTCATCTTTAAAACAGTCGCAGTCATGAGAGCAGGTCAGAATCACAATAATGTTTGTATCTGTCACATCACAGCTGTCATACACACTCCATCATTTCTAGTTTCAGGAAAGGAATAGAAAGAAGAATAGAGAAATAAGAAGGCTTATGTCTGATTAGTCTTATATCCAAGTCTTAGGCCACCTGATTAGTTCTACTCAATTAATTACGACCAGGCAGTAATATGGAATAATTCTGACAGGTCCTACCTGTGAACCTGTGACCTCTGAAAGGTCAGAGTGACCCCTACCTGTGACCTTTGACCCCTACCTGTGACCCTGACCTCCATGGAGGTGCTCTCCTGTCCCACCATGTTCCTGACCAGGACAGAGTAGATCCCTGAGTCTTGGCGCTCTGAGGTTGGGATGAGCATCTGAGAGGAACCCAGGGAGTTGCTGACCGTCACTCTCTTAGTGACCGGGACGTTGTCCTTCAGCCAGAGGACGTCTGGGCAAGGAGACGCCTGAAGGGTGGAGACAATAATAACTAGTAAGACTAGTTAACCCTAGTAACTAGTAAGACTAGTTAACCCTAGTAACTAGTAAGACTCCTGCATGGAGGAGAAAGCACAACAATAACCCTAGTAACTAGTAAGACTAGTTAACCCTAGTAACTAGTAAGACTCCTGCATGGAGAGGACATTAAAACAATAACCCTGGCCTAGTAACCAGTAGCACTTTGGAGGCCGGACGCGACCGGATGCCGTGTGGTCAATAAATTCCCACATGGACGCACGGACGGCACCGAGCGGTGCACGACCGTGTAAACGCGTGCATTCCCCCCGCGAGAGCCGCAACAACTACAAGCTATACTTTAATCAGTGGCTACTACTTTGTATAACAGGTTTCTAGTGGTGAATGTGTGAGTGTCCTCAAGCCCCCTCTATTCATATGGATATAGCTTACTTTAGCACCTAGGTTTCCAGCTGTGACTGCATGTGCATGTGTCGATGTGTGTGTTTGAGATTCGTTCAAGGCAAACTTTGTTTCTCTAGCCTACTGCAGCGCTGTATTTTCTAAATGAATTAAAAGAAAGTAGAACATAAAATCTTGAGTAACAATGCAAATGTAATTAAGACTAGAAAACTATTGTTTTCCCACCATTAGATCTGCTGACATCCTTTCTATCCAAATAGCCTCTAGAGGTGTGTGCACGCGCGTGCACGTGACGTCAATAAATGACCGTCCGCCCGGAAAAGAAAATCCCAAAGCACCACTGCTAGTAACTAGTAAGACTCTGCATGGTGGGGACAGGGGTGATTTGGACAAAGCAAAAAGTTTAATTGTGGTCTTTTGAATGCAACTCCTTTGAAGTTTTAGTCATGTGAAAAAGTTTTACTTTTGATCTGGTTTTAGTCGACTGAATCTAAGGTTGATTTACTCAACTAAAACTCGGTGTCTTGATGGCACGTTGTGAGCTTGTAGATCTGCTATTTATAGTTTTTATTTGTTGACTAAATTGTCAATGTATTATTTTAGTCTTTGTTTTAGTCATCGCAGCTTTGTTTTTATTTCGTTATCATTTAGTTTTTGTCAGTGAAAAAATGGAGTCAGTGGATTATTTTGTTGATCTACATCGACACTTTGTGAGCTTGTAGATCGGCTATTTGAACTATTTAAAAATGTTTTTCTAAATAGTTCAAAATGGCAAAAAGGTTTAGGGATAAGTGGTAAGGCACCGGCCAGGTGTCAGGTCTGAAAGTCAAGTCCTAAAACCTTTAGTTTGGAGTCCCAAACGAGTCCTATTCTAATTGGTTGTTGGAAGGTTTCAAGGGAAGACTTGAAGTCTCCAGTGAAGAGAAGACCCAATTAAGTCAACTCACAAGTCTGTGTAAGTGATTTTGAGACATAAGGTTAAGTCTACATAGCAGCAGTATGTAGGCCTACTTGGGCAGTAACGAAAAAGTCGACAAGTCAATCAGTTGACTTCATTACACAAGTCGACTCCCACCAGAGAAAGTCGAAAGTCGAAGTTGAAAAAAAATAATAATAATAATAATACTTTCTATTGTGAAAATAGCCAAACTACATGTTCAAAACGCCTTGCGAGGCGTTGTGAGCATGTAGATCTGCTATTTTCACAATTTCTGCCTCTATATATTTGACAATTTGGACAATGTTTAATTTGCCATTTTAGAGGTATTAAAAAGTCCTTAAATTGGCACTTTAGAAATGTGAAGATACCCTCTACACTTGTTGAGTGAGAAAACAATGTTTCACATTAAGTTAAAGGGCCTACACCATGCTTTTAAAACTATATTTTTTGTATAAATATATGCTCAAAATTGAGTCTTAGACAGGTTTTAACCCTCAACAAACACTCTGACCATTCTTTTTGTTTGTTCTAGCTCTACTATAATGAGGCTCTCCAGCCTAACCCTAACCCTCTGCAATACCAAAACGGCCTCTGTTTGCTCAGGGGCGCATCTAGTGGGGTTTTTCCAGAAAAAAAAAAGTTTTTTGAAAAAAAAAAAGTTTTTGAAAAGTGTTTTGAAACAAAAAAAGTTTTTGAAAAAAAAAAGTTTTTTGAAAAAAAAAGTTTTTGAAAAAAAAAAAGTTGAACATTTTTTTTTTTAAATCTTTTTTTTTATTTTTTGACAGTTTTTGAAAAAAAAATTGGAAAAAAAAGTTTTTTTTTTTACTCTGAAAAAAAAACGGGAAACGCGTGTGACGTCACATGCGTCAACTCTCAGAACAGCACTGTTCTGAGAACCCGTGGAAAGCTTTTCATCTCTGTCTTCCCAAAACCAGAGAAAGACACAATGTACAGAAATAGGACTTTGTGAGGATAGAAGGTGCCAGTGGGACCCCAAAAAAAGGTTTTAAAATAGAAAAAGTGAACATTCATGGTGTAGGTCCTTTAATCATCTGGGGACCCCCCAAAATAATTGGGGGGTCGTGTGTGATGTGATGACGTCATCAAACAATAAAGTCGACTTCAACTCAACTTTTTACTGAGTCGAGTCGTTGATGCCCCAGTGCAGGGTTCCCCAATAGGCGGCCCGTGGGCCATTTGCGGCCCGCGGGGGGGCTACTGTCTGGCCCCCACCAACCCCAGTAATAATGGTGGTATAAGAGCTACTGTCTGGCCCCCACCAACCCCAGTAATAATGGTGGTATAAGAGCTACTGTCTGGCCCCCACCAACCCCAGTAATAATGGTGGTATAAGAGGGGGGGCTACTGTCTGGCCCCCACCAACCCCAGTAATAATGGTGGTATAAGAGGGGGGGCTACTGTCTGGCCCCCACCAACCCCAGTAATAATGGTGGTATAAGAGGGGGGGCTACTGTCTGGCCCCCACCAACCACAGTAATAATGGTGGTATAAGAGGGGGGGCTACTGTCTGGCCCCCACCAACCCCAGTAATAATGGTGGTATAAGAGGGGGGGCTACTGTCTGGCCCCCACCAACCACAGTAATAATGGTGGTATAAGAGGGGGGGCTACTGTCTGGCCCCCACCAACCCCAGTAATAATGGTGGTATAAGAGCTACTGTCTGGCCTCCACCAACCACAGTAATAATGGTGGTATAAGAGGGGGGGCTACTGTCTGGCCCTCACCAACCCCAGTAATAATGGTGGTATAAGAGGGGGGGCTACTGTCTGGCCCCCACCAACCACAGTAATAATGGTGGTATAAGAGGGGGGGCTACTGTCTGGCCCCCACCAACCCCAGTAATAATGGTGGTATAAGAGCTACTGTCTGGCCTCCACCAACCCCAGTAATAATGGTGGTATAAGAGGGGGGGCTACTGTCTGGCCCCCACCAACCCCAGTAATAATGGTGGTATAAGAGCTACTGTCTGGCCCCCACCAACCCCAGTAATAATGGTGGTATAAGAGCTACTGTCTGGCCCCCACCAACCCCAGTAATAATGGTGGTATAAGAGGGGGGGCTACTGTCTGGCCCCCACCAACCCCAGTAATAATGGTGGTATAAGAGGGGGGGCTACTGTCTGGCCCCCACCAACCCCAGTAATAATGGTGGTATAAGAGGGGGGGCTACTGTCTGGCCCCCACCAACCCCAGTAATAATGGTGGTATAAGAGGGGGGGCTACTGTCTGGCCCCCACCAACCCCAGTAATAATGGTGGTATAAGAGGGGGGGCTACTGTCTGGCCCCCACCAACCACAGTAATAATGGTGGTATAAGAGCAGCAACAACACTAGTATATCGTCATTGTTGGGTGGAAACCTTGTATCTCAAAATGTGTACGGACTTTCACAAAGTAAAGCCCTGCTTCATCATACGAGGCCGTCGCACAAAAGTAGTGAAAACAGCAGATCTACAAGCACACAACGCTTCGCACCGTGAGGCGTTGTGTGCTTGTAGATCGGCTGTTTTCATTAGTTTAAATCGTTTTTAAAATGATAAATGCAAAACGAACGGTTTTGGACGTACAAGATTTTCACCCGACAACGACGATATCTGAACTGTCACTGGAGTAGCAGGAACGCCACCGTCGCCCCCTGCAATGTTGTGGCCCTCGGCTTGGTACCCTAGACATGATTCAATGTTGTGGCCCTCGGCTTGGTACCCTCGACATAATTCAATGTTGTGGCCCTCGGCTTGGTACCCTAGACATGATTCAATGTTGTGGCCCTCGGCTTGGTACCCTAGACAATAGACATGATTCAATGTTGTGGCCCTCGGCTTGGTACCCTAGACATGATTCAATGTTGTGGCCCTCGGCTTGATACCCTAGACATGATTCAATGTTGTGGCCCTCGGCTTGGTACCCTAGACATGATTCAATGTTGTGGCCCTCGGCTTGGTACCCTAGACATAATTCAATGTTGTGGCCCTCGGCTTGGTACCCTAGACATGATTCAATGTTGTGGCCCTCGGCTTGGTACCCTAGACATGATTCAATGTTGTGGCCCTCGGCTTGGTACCCTAGACATGATTCAATGTTGTGGCCCTCGGCTTGGTACCCAAGACATAATCCGGCCCTTGGGGAAAACTAATCGGGGAACCCTGCCCTAGTGTGTACATGAATAAGATATTGATCTATTGTTCATAATGAGGTCAGAGTCTCCAGGATTAATCCTCACCTCAAAGTTGATGTTGATCCTCACAGAGTTTCCTGCTCTGACCACCATGAAGGTTTTCATCTTGTTGTCGGTGAACCGCGGCCTCACTGAAACACACATTAAATATATTAAATGTATATATATATATATAAAAAAGGCAAAGAAGTTAAGGCATAAGGCATAAGACCTGGATCATAATAGAGCCCTAGAAGTCCAAAAATGTGTTCTGCAAAAATCTGCCTAATGGTGGCGCTAGAACCTGCCCAGGTTCTGAGAACATACTATAGTGTATTACTGTATATCATAATGTACTAGAAGCTCGGCCGCCGTCTAGTCGGCGACCTGGCCAACTCAGGAACGATGTAAATAGGGAATGAATGCCCCGCCCTTTAATGCAAACCCCATTATAGCTGTACCCTAGGATCTGTTTGCTTGTGTACATTTATGCCCATATATGGAGATATCTGTCTGTCTGCGTCCATTTTATGCTCATATGTGGAGATCCCTGTATTTGCCTGACGGGCGGCCGAGCATCTAGTCGAGGACCAGCCGACTCGGGAACGATGTAAATAGGGAATGAATGCCCCACCCTTTAATGCAAACCCCATTATAGCTGTTGTCATAGGACCCGTTTTGACCATCTGTTTGCTTGTGTCCATTTATGCCCATATATGGAGATATCTGTCTGCGTCCATGTTATGCCCATATATGGAGATCTCTGTATCTGTCTTCTGTGTCCCTTTTATGCCCATATATCGAGATCTCTGCCCTTCGGGCGGCCAAGCATCTAGTCGGGTGCCGGCCTACTCGGGAACGATGTAAATAGGGAATGAATGCCCCACCCTTTAATGCAAACCCCATTATACCTGTTGTCATAGGACCCGTTTTGACCATCTGTTTGCCTGTGTCCATGTATGCCCATATATGGAGATATCATGCCCATATATGGAGATGCAGGGAACGCGCGTGCCGAATTTGAAGCCGGTGGGAAGAACAGTACGTGATGTCAGAGGCTTTTATGAAGTGATGTCACAATGAGTCAGCGATTGCGCCGATTTCCTCCGGAACAGCCTGATGTTAAAGTTATACCATGTAACTTTTTTTATAAAACAAATCTTAAAATTGTCCTAACTGTTAAATCGCTAAAGTTTTAGAACCCCCACTCTGTTATTTTCAGCTTCTGAAGCCTTCTCTTTATATGTTTTCTATGAGTTGTGAGGGGGGGAGAATTTCCCGGCAAAATGATGTCATCTCCCACATGATACACTACCGGCCAATCACAGCGCCGATCATACACCACCGGCCAATCACAGCGAGTCTTGCTGTCTCTAAAGGAAGTAGCTTCCCTCAGCAACTGTGTTTACATTGGTGAAGGAATCTTGCTTGCTACTCCCTCAATTCTGGTCTAAAAATGATGGGAGACGGCTCTACGGAATCGTATCGGCAAGGCGGAGGTGCTCGCGACGTTCCGGTGGGACTCCGGCCGACTCCGCGGCGACTCCGGCCGAAAAAAGCAATACCGCTACTGACCACTAGTTGAGCAGCTTCCACAGTACAGCTTTAACAATCAGCTCCGCATAAGGAGATTCCGAACGTTTCGTGCCGGTTCGGGAAAACCCCGCGTCAGGTCGGGTCAAGGTGAAGGCATGGCCAGGACATACTTGTCCAGCTCAGTGGGGGGTCCTTCTCCTCCATGGTTCACAGCAATGACTCTTATCCAGTACAAGTCCATGTTATATTATATTATATTATATTATATTATAGTGTATAATATTATATAATATTATATTATATTATATTATATTATATTATATTATACTATAAAGTATACGTACCAGGTGAGGGCATGGCCAGGACATACTAGTATATTATATAATATTATATAATATTATATTATATAATATTATATTATATTATAATATAAAGTATACGTACCAGGTGAGGGCATGGCCAGGACATACAAGTATATTATATTATATTATATATTATATTATATTATATTATAGTGTATTATATTATATTATATTATATTATATTATATTATATTATAATACATACATACCAGGTGAAGGCATGGCCAGGACATACTAGTATATTATATTATATTATATATTATATTATATTATATTATATTATATTATATTATATTATATTATAGTGTATTATATTATATTATATTATATTATAATATATTATATTATATTATATTATAATTCATACGTACCAGGTGAAGGCATGGCCAGGACATACTTGTCCAGCTCAGTGGGGGGTCCTTCTCCTCCGTAGTTCACAGCAATGACTCTCATCCAGTACATGTCCATGTTATATTATATTATATTATATTATATTATATTATATTAGTGTAAACGTACCAGGTGAGGGCATGGCCAGTATCATTATTATAGTATATTATATTATAATGTAAACGTACCAGGTGAAGGCATGGCCAGGACATACTATTATATTATATTATATTATATTATATTATATTATATTATATTATACTAGAAGCTGAGAATGAATGCCCCGCCCTTTAATGCAAACCCCATTATACCTGTTGTCATAGGACCTGTTTTGACCATCTGTTTGTCTGTGTCCATTTATGCCCATATATGGAGATATCTGTATCTGTCTGTCTGTCGGCGTCCATTTTATGTCCATATATGGAGATCACTGCAGATATAGTTCTGGGTCCATTTTATGCCCATATGCCCATATATGGAGATATCTGTCTATTTGCGTCCATTTTATGCCTGCCCCACCCTTTAATGCAAACCCCAATATACCTGTTGTCATAGGACCCGTTTTGACCATCTGTTAGCCTTTGTCCCCACCCTTTAATGCAAACCCCAATATACCTGTTGTCATAGGACCCGTTTTGACCATCTGTTTGACTTCTGTTAGCCTTTGTCCCCACCCTTTAATGCAAACCCCAATATACCTGTTGTCATGTTGTCATAGGACCCGTTTTGACCATCTCTTTGCCTTCTGTTAGCCTTTGTCCCCACCCTTTAATGCAAACCCCAATATATGGAGATCTCTGCACACACAGTACCGGTTGCGGAAAACTCTGATGTCAGACATCAGCTCCGCATTCGGGGATTCATTTTATGCCCATATCTGGAGAACGCGCATGCCGGTGGGAAGAACGGTTCTCGAGATTCACATACATACATACACATTCACAGAGATTTTTTGTTGACTCCTGGCGTACGTGATGTCAGAGCCTTTTATGAAGTGATGTCACAATGAGTCAGCGATTGTGCCGATTTCCTCAGGAACAGCCTGATGTTAACAATCAGCTCCGCGTAAGGAGATTCCGAACGTTTCGCGCCGCTTCGGGAAAACCGCATGCCGAGTCGGGCCGAGGCCCGGCACTGCACTCCGCGCCGCAGCGGGGAACGCGCGTGCCGAATCTGAAGCCGGTGGGACGAACGGTTCTCAAGATACGCGGATTACAAACAAACAAACAGACAGAGATTTGTCGCATTTATAGATAGATTATATTGTATTGTATTATATTATATTATAATTCATACGTACCAGGTGAAGGCATGGCCAGGACATACTAGTATATTATATTATATTATATTATATTATATTGTATTATATTATATTATAATTCATACGTACCAGGTGAAGGCATGGCCAGGACATACTTGTCCAGCTCAGTGGGGGGTCCTTCTCCTCCATAGTTCACAGCAATGACTCTCATCCAGTACATGTCCATGTTATATTATATTATATTATATTATATTATATTATATTAGTGTAAACGTACCAGGTGAGGGCATGGCCAGTATCATTATTATAGTATATTATATTATAATGTAAACGTACCAGGTGAAGGCATGGCCAGGACATACTATTATATTATATTATATTATATTATATTATATTATATTATATTATATTGTATTGTATTGTATTATATTATATTATAATTCATACGTACCAGGTGAAGGCATGGCCAGGACATACTAGTATATTATATTATATTATATTATATTATATTGTATTATATTATATTATAATTCATACGTACCAGGTGAAGGCATGGCCAGGACATACTTGTCCAGCTCAGTGGGGGGTCCTTCTCCTCCATAGTTCACAGCAATGACTCTCATCCAGTAGAGGTCGTTGGGCTTCAGGCCCTTCAGGCTGTAGGAGGGCAGCAGGGTGGGGGTGGTGTTGCAGCGACACCACCCTGTGAGCTCCGCCTGTCGCACCTCCACCACGTAGCCTTCAGCCTCGTCCTGCACGCCCTCGATGACCGCAGGCTTGGTCCACGACAACGAGATGTGGCTGTAGGACGTATCGGTCACCTTCACCGAGCTCACCTTCCCTGGAGGCTCTATGGGGGGGCATATTACTGTTCTATGTCTATGGAGTTAACATTACTCTAACAGACCCACCAGGTGTGGTTATAATATGTTTTGTATGTGTCTATGGAGTTATTACTCTAACAGACCCCCAGGTGTGGTTATAATATGTTTTGTATGTGTCTATGGAGTTAACATTACTCTAATAGACCCCCAGGTGTGGTTATAATATGTTTTGTATGTGTCTATGGAGTTAACATTACTCTAACAGACCCCCAGGTGTGGTTATAATATGTTTTGTATGTGTCTATGGAGTTAACATTACTCTAACAGACCCCCAGGTGTGGTTATATGTTTTGTATGTGTCTATGGAGTTAACATTACTCTAACAGACCCCCAGGTGTGGTTATAATATGTTTCGTATGTGTCTATGGAGTTATTACTCTAACAGACCCCCAGGCGTGGTTATAATATGTTTTGTATGTGTCTATGGAGTTAACATTACTCTAACAGACCCACCAGGTGTGGTTATAATATGTTTTGTATGTGTCTATGGAGTTATTACTCTAACAGACCCCCAGGTGTGGTTATAATATGTTTTGTATGTGTCTATGGTGTTAACATTACTCTAACAGACCACCAGGTGTGGTTATAATATGTTTTGTATGTGTCTATGGAGTTAACATTACTCTAACAGACCCCCAGGTGTGGTTATAATATGTTTTGTATGTGTCTATGGAGTTAACATTACTCTAACAGACCCCCAGGTGTGGTTATCATATGTTTTGTATGTGTCTATGGAGTTAACATTACTCTAACAGACCCCCAGGTGTGGTTATAATATGTTTTGTATGTGTCTATGGAGTTAACATTACTCTAACAGACCCCCAGGTGTGGTTATAATATGTTTTGTATGTGTCTATGGAGTTAACATTACTCTAACAGACCCCCAGGTGTGGTTATAATATGTTTTGTATGTGTCTATGGAGTTAACATTACTCTAACAGACCCCCAGGTGTGGTTATAATATGTTTTGTATGTGTCTATGGAGTTAACATTACTCTAACAGACCCACCAGGTGTGGTTATAATATGTTTTGTATGTGTCTATGGAGTTATTACTCTAACAGACCCCCAGGTGTGGTTATAATATGTTTTGTACGTGTCTATGGAGTTAACATTACTCTAACAGACCACCAGGTGTGGTTATAATATGTTTTGTATGTGTCTATGGAGTTAACATTACTCTAACAGACCCCCAGGTGTGGTTATAATATGTTTTGTATGTGTCTATGGAGTTAACATTACTCTAACAGACCACCAGGTGTGGTTATAATATGTTTTGTATGTGTCTATGGAGTTATTACTCTAACAGACCCCCAGGTGTGGTTATAATATGTTTTGTATGTGTCTATGGAGTTAACATTACTCTAATAGACCCCCAGGTGTGGTTATAATATGTTTTGTATGTGTCTATGGAGTTAACATTACTCTAACAGACCCCCAGGTGTGGTTATAATATGTTTTGTATGTGTCTATGGAGTTAACATTACTCTAACAGACCACCAGGTGTGGTTATAATATGTTTTGTATGTGTCTATGGAGTTAACATTACTCTAACAGACCCCCAGGTGTGGTTATAATATGTTTAATATGTGTCTATGGAGTTAACATTACTCTAACAGACCCCCAGGTGTGGTTATAATATGTTTTGTATGTGTCTATGGAGTTAACATTACTCTAACAGACCCCCAGGTGTGGTTATAATATGTTTTGTATGTGTCTATGGAGTTAACATTACTCTAACAGACCACCAGGTGTGGTTATAATATGTTTTGTATGTGTCTACCTAATATACAGCTGAGTAATTATCAGTTGATAATAATGTGATGTGTTGTTGATTAGTGAAACAGCTTAATAATTTACTTACTTTTAGGATCTCTTGCGTAAACGAACTCTGAAGGGTTGCTGTATTCTCCTGGTCCTGACAGGTTGATAGCAACGACTCTGAACTCGTACTCCATTCCTTCTACCACGTCTTTCACCGAGAACTTCTTCTCTACAGCCAGACATACATGTTACATACTGTACATGTTACTGTACTGTATGTTACTGTATATGTTACTGTACTGTATGTTACCACCATGTTACTGTAAATGTTACTGTACATGTTACATACATGTTACTGTATGCAGCGATGGGCGAAAATACATTGAAAAGTATTTTGATACAAAAACATTTATCAAAATACAAAATATAAATACAGGCCTCAGAACGTATTTTGTATTTTGAAAATACATGAAATACATTTTATAAAAATTGATGCAATGATTATTCATTTTATAGATTGATTACCAAATAATAAATTAATTGCCTCTCAGAATTTCTAAGAATAAATTGACCATACTATGGTGTTTGTCTTTGGAGCAGGCAGCCTAAATGTACAGTTTAAACCTTTGTGAATGTTTATAATATGTCCATTTGAGAATAAAATGACATTGAAAAAGTAATTTGTATTTATACTAGACCTGGAATTGTTTTGATACAAATTACATCATTTTTTTTCCATCCCAGCCAAATACAAATGACAAAATACAAAAAAGTATTTCAAATACTGCCCATCTCTGTAAATAGCCAGTTTTGCCTGTTGTTGTATATTGCCATGTTTAAACTATCTACATTCAGACATGTTAGAGAATGTTTAAACTCAGATTATTTTACTGTATGTCATGAATGTTTAAACTCAGATTATTTTACTGTATGTCATGTCTCACATTATTTAAATATAATGTAATGCCCCGGATGCAAACCCGGGCCTCCCACATGAAAGTCCAATATCTTAACCATTAAGCCAAAGGGATATCCCTATGGAATGAGGGAGATACTAGAGTTTTGAGGCTTCAGGCTGGGGCTGTGACTCCACACATGGAACACCCGGAATGCAAACCCAGGTCTCCTGCAGGAAAGTCCAACATTTTAACCACTAGATTCTAGATTCTAGGGAAGATGCTGGACGTTTGAAGCTTCAGGCTGGGGCTGTGAATCACTGCTATATACAGAAACATAACTGTGAGGTCAAAACAGCGGTGTGGTTCATCTCAGGATGTTGTGTAAAGGGTTAATATAGAACTAATTAAAACCTTTAATGAGCTCGTTAGCAGGGTTAATATAGAACTAATTAAAACCTTTAATGAGCTCGTTAGCAGGGTTGATCAGCGTCCACAGGTTGCTGTTCTTCTTGCGTTTCTCCAGCAGGAACCCCAGGATGCGCGACCCTCCCCGGTCAGCAGGGGGCGCCCAGCTCAGGTTGATGACGTCCTTAAAGGAGCTCAGCACTGTGGGCGGGGCTGGAGCGCCAGGAAATTCTACAGGAAATGAGGATTCAAAAAATATATAAAATGTAGAGCAGGGGTCTTCAATGTTTTCAGGCCAAGGACCCCTTAGTCAAGGGAGAGGTGAAGCAGGGACCCCCACAACCATAGATTCCATATAGTTTCATTGTTTGACAGCACAATCATCAGTGTATTTTGGATTCATGTAGATTTGTGTTTTCAGATATTTAACCACTTGAACCGTCAATACTTAATAAACTTGACCTTTCACTCTGTGTTTAGTCTGCACTTTTTCCCCTCTACACCAAAGCTCTTTGCCAACAATAGCAGATCTACAAGCTCACAATGCCTCACGCTGAGAGGCGTTGTGAGCTTGTAGATCTGCTATGTTTGGCTACAGTTCTCAGAATAGGAGGCTAGGGTTCAAGTGGTTGATATAGAAAAGGAGAAAAAAAAGGTTTCTATCACACAAAGATTCTGAACTTCCCACAGCTCTCCTAGGAGACTTGGACTGAGTAGAAAAATTTTTTGATATTTTATCAAGAACATTAGTGAGGACCTATTATATGAAGACAGGTTGAAAAGTGGTGAACTACTCCTTTAAATACATTTACTCTACTTAGTGGACGCAGTCTGGGCCCCCCACCACACGCTTAAATACATTTACTCTACTTAGTGGACGCAGTCTGAGCCCCCCCACCACACGCTTAAATACATTTACTCTACTTAGTGGACGCAGTCTCAGCCCCCCCACCACACGCTTAAATACATTTACTCTACTTAGTGGACGCAGTCTGAGCCCCCCCACCACACGCTTAAATACATTTACTCTACTTAGTGGACGCAGTCTGAGCCCCCCACCACACGCTTAAATACATTTCTAGGGCAAAATGAAAAATATTCCACCAGACAGACTCCATTTCTTCTAGTTTTGTACTATTTGTCATCGCCATCACGGTGCCAACTCAGAGAAGACCGCGTTAACAGAGCATTAATCTGATTGGATGTCATTAACAGAGCATTAATCTCATTGGATGTTATTAACAGAGCATTAATCTGATTGGATGTCATTAACAGAGCATTAATCTGATTGGATGTTATTAACAGAGCATTAATCTGATTGGATGTCATTAACAGAGCATTAATCTGATTGGATGTTATTCATTAACAGAGCATTAATCTCATTGGATGTCATTAACAGAGCATTAATCTCATTGGATGTCATTAACATAGCATACATCTCATTGGATGTCATTAACAGAACATTAATCTGATTGGATGTCATTAACAGAGCATTAATCTGATTGGATGTCATTAACAGAGCATTAATCTGATTGGATGTCATTAACAGAGCATTAATCTGATTGGATGTTATTAACAGAGCATTAATCTGATTGGATGTTATTAACAGAGCATTAATCCGATTGGATGTCATTAACAGAGCATTAATCTCATTGGATGTCATTAACAGAGCATTAATCTGATTGGATGTTATTAACAGAGCATTAATCTGATTGGATGTTATTAACAGAGCATTCATCTGATTGGATGTTATTAACAGAGCATTAATCTGATTGGATGTTATTAACAGAGCATTCATCTGATTGGATGTCATTAACAGAGCATTAATCTGATTGGATGTTATTAACAGAGCATTAATCTGATTGGATGTCATTAACAGAGCATTAATCTGATTGGATGTCATTAACAGAGCATTAATCTCATTGGATGTCATTAACAGAGCATTAATCTCATTGGATGTCATTAACAGAGCATTAATCTGATTGGATGTTATTCAGGAAGCGATGATTCCTAAAAACAGTCTCCATCCGGTGGATGGAGCGTCCCAGTCTCCAGGTCAGAGGTCACTAACAGGTCAGAGGTCACTGACAGGTCAGAGGTCACTGACAGGTCAGAGGTCATACTAACCTAGGGTCCTGCAGGTCAGAGGTCACTAACAGGTCAGAGGTCATACTAACCTAGGGTCCCAGCCTGCAGGTCATCAGTCTCCAGAAGGTCGCTGACTCCCTCAGACGTCTGTGCGGTGATCCGGTAACAATATCTCCTCCCCAGCTCCACATCCTGGTCTCTGAACTGAGGAACCTCTGGAACCGAAGACTGCCGCTTCCACGTGTTCCTTCCAACCTTACACACGCACGCGCGCGCGCACGCACCCACACACACACACACACACACACACACACACACACACACACACACACACACACACACACACACACACACACACACACACACACACACACACACACACACACACACACACACACACACACACACACACACACACACACACAGACAGACAGACAGAGAAGTTAGCAACACAATGAGGAGTCTTAAAGGGACAAGGTTTTTTCCTATGGATTCCTCACCTCATTGGAGACTTGAATTCATGCATATGTTGTGTTTGTTTTTGGAGCATAAGACAATCATTTCATTTTAATAAATGGAGTATCTGTCTGTGCCTCCGACTGTGTTGCAGACACAGTGCCGGTTTCCCCTTTAATGCAAACCCCATTATACCTGTTGTCATAGGACCCGTTTTGACCATCTGTTTGCCTGTGTCCATTTATGCCCATATATGGAGATATCTGTATCTGTCTGTCTGCGTCCACTTTATGCCCATATATGGAGATCTTTGACCATCTGTTTGCCTGTGTCCATTTATGTCCATATATGGAGATATATGTATCTGTCTGTCTGCATCCATTTTATGCCCATATATGGAGATCTATGCAGACACAGTGCCAGTTCCGGAAAATGCTGATGTCAGACATCAGAATCCGAACCTTTCGTGCTGGTTCCAGAAAATCGTGTATCGGATCGGGTCAAGCACTGCACTATGAGTCCATTTTTTGTTGACTCATGTGGCGTACGTGATGTCAGAGCCTTTTATGAAGTGATGTCACAATGACTCAGCGCTTGCGCCGATTTCCTCCGGAACAGCCTGATGTCAACAATCAGCCCCGCATAAGGAGATTCCGAACGTTTCGCGCCGGTTAGGGAAAACCGCACGTCGGGTCGAGGCCCGGCACTGCACTCCGTGCCGCGGCGGGGAGCGCGCGTGCCGAATCTGAAGCCGGTGGGACGAACGGTTCTCGAGATACGCGGATTACAAACACACACGCAGAGACTTCTCGCATTTATAGATAGAATAGATGAACCCCCATCCAAAAACAACAAAGAGGATGTACGACAGGATACTGATACAACTAGTAAGACACCTCAGGGTGACATGCGACCTCAGGGTGACATGCGCCAATTCTTGGCCATCTGCCCAACCACAGCGTTTCTCTGACGATTCTAGTTGTTGTCATTCTAGGGGGAGGGTATCAACCCTAGGAGACACGGGGAGAACATGCAAACTCAACACAGAAAGGCCCTATCGCCAACCCCACCTAGGGTCTGGGCGCTGATGACGCGGAGGGAGGAACACGCCGACCATATATGTCCTTAATATTGATAACATAATATCCTTAATAATGTCCTTAATATTGACAAAATAGGAATCTCCATAAATGGGCATAAAACTTACGTAAGTAATGCTAAGCAGGGCCTTGGTGAGTTAGGGCCTTGGTTTGATGCCTGTGGATCTCCATATATGGGCATAAGGGGGTACCCTAACATTCTCATTTTCGGCCTGGGATTTATGACATCAGATATCTCCATGTATGGGCATAAAAGGTTTTTTTCTTTTTCTGGGAATGACCATATATGGACTTTTTATTTTATTTTATCCTTTAGGGTATCCATACAATATATGTTATGCCCATACATGGAGATGGGCATTAAAAAAACGTACGTTAATTAGTAATGCCAAGCAGGGCCTTGGTGAGTTAGGGCCTGGATTTGATGCCTGTGGATCTCCATATATGGGCCATATATGGTATCCTAACATTCTCATTTTCGACCTGGAATTTATGACATCAGAAATCTCCATGTATGGACATAAAAGGTTTTTTTCTTTTTCTGGGAATGACCATTATGGACTTTTATACCCTGAGAAATCTCATAGCTTGTCTGACTGCCAGTACAGGAAGTGATGTCACGTGACATCCTTTTTATGCCCATATACGAGTCATTCTGTACCACATCACTGTGACTCACTGACATCACACTGACATCACTTCCTGTACAGCCAGACAAGCTACAAGGTTTTTCAGGATATAATGCAACCTTCGGTCGCATGACAGCATACTGTACCCATATATGGGTGCACTAACAGGATACTGTACCCATATATGGATACACTAACAGGATACTGTACCCATATATGGATACTGTACACTAACAGGATACTGTACCCATATATGGATACTGTACACTAACAGGATACTGTACCCATATATGGGTATACTAACAGGATACTGTACCCATATATGGATACTGTACACTAACAGGATACTGTACCCATATATGGATACACTAACAGGATACTGTACCCATATATGGATACTGTACACTAACAGGATACTGTACCCATATATGGATACACTAACAGGATAATGTACCCATATATGGGTGCACTAACAGGATACTGTACCCATATATGGATACTGTACACTAACAGGATACTGTACCCATATATGGATACTGTACACTAACAGGATACTGTACCCATATATGGATACACTAACAGGATACTGTACCCATATATGGGTACACTAACAGGATAATGTACCCATATATGGGTACACTAACAGGATACTGTACCCATATATGGATACCGTACACTAACATGATAATGTACCCATATATGGATACACTAACAGGATACTGTACCCATATATGGGTACAATAACAGTACACTGTACCCATACTGTACCCATATATGGGTACAATAACAGTACACTGTACCCATACTGTACCCATATATGGATACCGTACACTAACATGAAAACGTACCTACCTATATATATACATACAGTATGATGTTAGTGTACCCATATATGGATACACTAACATAATAATGTACCCATATATGGGTACACTAACAGGATACTGTACCCATATATGGATACCGTACACTAACATGATAATATACCCATATAAGGGTACAATAACAGGATACTGTACCCATATATGGACAATATAAGATATTACTGTACCTGCCGTCTCTCCAGGATGTAGCCGGTGACCTTTGACCCCCCGTCATCTTTGGGTGGTCTCCACTTGAAGTGGATGCAGGACCCCGAGCTCTCTAGCACCTCTACTGGCCCCAGGGGGGAAGTGGGCTTATCTGGAGGATGAAGGACATTTCACAATGCATTCTGGGATTTGCTCTTTGGCGGTGAACCGTTGCATTTGGAATGACGACCCTTTCACAAAAAGAGTTCATATCGTAGTAATTGTAATTAGAGAAAAGAAAAGATGAGTGTTAAAATGTTTTCATTCACTGCTTTCTTTACTGCTTTAGCGATATTAGTATTTAGATTTCAGTGGGTGGAGGCATAAGCCGGCAATTTCTTTGTTACTATTTACACCAGCCCCCATAAGTCACATCTGCCCGTGAAAGATTGCGGTGCATCTTGGGAATGGGCTTGTTGTGTCTAAAAATACATATTTAAACACTTGCATGAATGCCCCAACCTGGGGGCAAGCATGCAAATCAAAATTGTTAAAATCACTAAAACAATAGAAAGAAGTAAATGAAAACATTTTAACGTTCATCTTTTCTTTTCTCTAAGGACTATCTAAAATATGAACACTTGTTGAAAAAAAAAAGAACAAAGTTGTCCTTTAAGTCATATTGGCAGTGAATGCGTTACATTGATTGCAATTTAAGTGATATTGATGAATCCCAGATATTATCACAGCATTCTGAGGCACCCTGGGGTGACATGGCACCCACTGTGAGAACACCTGCCGTTTGCAACTCAAAACTAGACTGCATTCTGTCCAGGTGCCATCTGCCATGTATGGCCTACAGGGTTTTGATACAGACACATAGTAAATGATGCATTTATATAGAACATTTATCCAAGGCACTTTACAGAGATTGTGCATTACATTCACCCATTCACACACACACTTTCATTACATCTACCCATTCACACACACACACACACACACACACACACACACACACACACACACACACACACACACACACAGTTAGGGGTTCAGAGTCTTGCTCAAGGACTCTTCCACACTAACTCTGGGGGAGCCCGGAATCCCGCTTGTAACTGGTCAAAACAAAACTAGCCCAGCCTTACCCTCCCCCTGACCCTTCTTCGTATATATCTACTGTATATATTTGTTGCACAGTTGTTTTGTTTTTCTCTTTTTCTGACAATATCTACTGCATAGTGTACTGTGTTCTATCCATCTGTCATTCAATGTTATATGAGTTAAATATCTATCATAGTACGTGTTATATCTGTCTGTCATTCAATGTTATATGAGTTAAATATCTATCATAGTACTGTGTTCTATCCATCTGTCATTCAATGTTATATGAGTTAACTATCTATCATCGTACTGTGTTCTGTATGTCTGTCATTCAATGCTATATGAGTTAAATATCTATCATAGTACTGTGTTCTATCTGTCTGTCATTCAATGTTATTAAACCACCGCTCAGTTCACACGGGTGTGATTTTTCTATTTTAAAACCTTTTTTTGGGGTCCCACTGGCACCTTCTATCCTCACAAAGTCCTATTTCTGACCATTGTGTCTTTCTCTCGTTTTGGGCAGACAGAGATGAAAAGCTTTCCACGGGTTCTCAGAACAGTGCTGTTCTGAGAGTTGATCCGTGTGACGTCACACGGATTCCCCCCCGCCCCCCCCCCCCCCGCCCTTCAGGTGCAAACCAGAGCTACTGTTGTAAACCCAGCCCCTCATTTGTTTCTAATTTGCTTAGCCTCCACCTCCACCTGCAGCTGGCTTACTGTTCTGGGGCTGCTCACTCAGTGCTCTCACTCTGCCTCCCTGTATAGTAGACAGAGTCATTTCCTTCTTTTATTCTATAAACATTTTTGCTATCAACATGTCCAAAGAGAAGTCTTAACGTTCCTGGATTGCACTATAAATGTGACGTTATAGACTGCGAGGACCCAAGCTTCGTCCCTTCTAACAAGGAAACAAAAGACTATTTTTAATGATCCGAGGCCTTCTGAAGCCTGGGCCTAAATTTTCAATCGAGCCGCGGAGCTCGCCGCGGTGGCCGGGTGGGGGGGCCGCCGGTGAACAAGAAGAGGAGGATGCTGCGGCGGCCCCGGTCGCGACAAGCAGCTCCGACCCGGCGGTGGACAGAGCGGCGGTCCCGGCCGCGACAAGCAGCTCCGACCCGGTGGACAGAGCGGCGGTCCCGGCCGCGACAAGCAGCTCCGACCCGGCGGTGGACAGAGCGGCGGTCCCGGCCGCGACAAGCAGCTCCGACCCGGCGGTGGACAGAGCGGCGGTCCCGGTGTTATAGTTTTTGAAGAGACTGATTCAAGATGAGAAGGCCGCGACAAGCAGCTCCGACCCGGTGGACAGAGCGGCGGTCCCGGCCGCGACAAGCAGTTCCGAGCCGCGGTGGCCAGGTGGGTGCTCGCCGCCGAGCTCGCCTCCTCTCCCCTCACTGTCCCCAAACAGCGATCGCCGATTCTGAACGTACTTTACTATTATATGAAATGGATGCTTCCCTCTGTTTCCCAAACACTGGGTGGGGACACATTTGTGAGTCGCGGAGACAGTTTTATTGTTTATGGGCTGTTATATTTCATACATTTTTAAACATTATACATAAATACAATGCGGGTGGGGTTGATTGTCTAATGTATATTAACGTTCTCTAATGTCTGGTCTAGCAACGGTCGCCCTGTGTCATTTGACAGTAGGCTTATATCATACAACATAGGCCTACAGTAGGCTATAATCAGAGCTGCAACATTATCTTATTTTTGTATTGGCCCAATATTAACATTATGTGTTGTCAACGTTGGAGGAGTGGAGAGGAGGGGAGGGGGGAGGGGTGGAAAAACCCCACTAGATGCGCCACTGAGCAAACAAAGGCCGTTTTGGTATTGCAGCTGAAGAGCCTAATTATAGCACAGCTAGTAGAAACAAAAGGAATGGTCAGACTGTGTGTTGAGGGTTAAGACCTGTCTAAGACTCAATTTTGAGCATATATTTATTCAAAAAATAGAGTTTTAAAAGCATGGTGTAGTCCCTTTAAATGTCTATCATAGTACTGTGTTCTATCTGTCTGTCATTCAATGTTATATGAGTTAAATATCTATCATAGTACTGTGTTCTATCTGTCTGTCATTCAATGTTATATGAGTTAAATATCTATCATAGTACTGTGTTCTATCTGTCTGTCATTCAATGTTATATGAGTTAAATATCTATCATAGTAGGCCTACGTGTTCTATCTGTCTGTCATTCAATGTTATATGAGTTAAATATCTATCATAGTACTGTGTTCTATCCATCTGTCATTCAATGTTATATGCGTTAAATATCTATCATAGTACTGTGTTCTGTCTGTCTGTCATTCAATGTTATATGAGTTAAATATCTATCATAGTACTGTGTTCTGTCTGTCTGTCATTCAATGTTATATGAGTTAAATATCTATCATAGTACTGTGTTCTGTCTGTCTGTCATTCAATGTTATATGAGTTAAATATCTATCATAGTACTGTGTTCTATCTGTCTGTCATTCAATGTTATATGAGTTAAATATCTATCATAGTACTGTGTTCTATCTGTCTGTCATTCAATGTTATGAGTTAAATATCTAACATAGTACTGTGTTCTGTCTGTCTGTCATTCAATGTTATATGAGTTAAATGTCTATCATAGTACTGTGTTCTGTCTGTCTGTCATTCAATGTTATATGAGTTAAATGTCTATCATAGTACTGTGTTCTATCTGTCTGTCATTCAATGTTATATGAGTTAAATATCTATCATAGTACTGTGTTCTGTCTGTCTGTCATTCAATGTTATATGAGTTAAATATCTATCATAGTACTGTGTTCTGTCTGTCTGTCATTCAATGTTATATGAGTTAAATATCTATCATAGTACTGTGTTCTGTCTGTCTGTCATTCAATGTTATATGAGTTAAATATCTATCATAGTACTGTGTTCTGTCTGTCATTCAATGTTATATGAGTTAAATATCTATCATAGTACTGTGTTCTATCTGTCTGTCATTCAATGTTATATGAGTTAAATATCTATCATAGTACTGTGTTCTATCTGTCTGTCATTCAATGTTATATGAGTTAAATATCTTTAATAGTACTGTGTTCTGTCCGTCTGTCATTCAATGTTATATAAGTTAAATATCTATCATTGCGACCGTAGGTCGCATTTACTATCAAACCCTGCACAAAGTGTCAGTCCGTCAGTCTGTCTGTCACACCTCACACGTCACACTCTTGCCCTGCTCATATCTCCGCAACCGTTGCCCCGATCCATGCCAAATTTTGCACACACGTTCCTTACCTGCCAATCTACAACCTCCAAGGACCCCCGGAGCTCCAGGGACCCCCAGGTCCCTGGGGGTCCCCCAGATGTAAAAAATGACCAAATGTGCAAGTGTAAGTCCGTCAGTCTGTCTGTCACACCTCACACGTCACACTCTTGCCCTGCTCATATCTCCGCAACCGTTGCCCCGATCCATGCCAAATTTTGCACACACGTTCCTTACCTGCCAAACTACAACCTCCAAGGACCCCCGGAGCTCCAGGGACCCCCAGGTCCCTGGGGGACCCCCAGATGTAAAAAATGACCAAATGTGCTAAACTGACCAAATGACCACCCCAACGGGGCTGCTCACGGGGAATTCCCGGGGACCACCCACTCCTGGTGCTCCAGAACGGATGCAAAAGTGGTGGCGCCCCCAGTGGAGGACCCCCTACACTGCAGCTGACATAAAATGCCGTAACTCCGGCTAGGAGCGACCGGGACAGCCGGGGCCGGTACCTATTCGTCCACCTTGCCGGCGCGGAGACCCCACCCCTCATTTCTCACATGGCCCTCTTCTAGCGCCACCATGAGGCCGATTCTTGCAAAACACATTTTTGGACACTGCTCCTACAAGTTTTGCCCTAAAATCACGCAAATCGGTACACAGTATGTCTACACTCATCCCATCAACATGAATCTCTCCCATATAGCGCCACCTCCAGGCCCATTTTTAAAAACACATTTTTGGACACTGCTCCTACAGATTTTGCCCTAAAATCACGAAAATCACTACACAGTATGTCTACACTCATGTCATCAACATGGATCAGGAAGATTTTGGCAAAACACATTTTTGCCCTATTTGTGGAGATAAGTGACCTACGGTCGCTTATCTCCCGATTAGGGAGTCTTACTGGTAGTACTGTGTTCTATCCATCTGTCATTCAATGTTATATGAGTTAAATATCTATCATAGTACTGTGTTCTGTCTGTCTGTCATTCAATGCTATGTGAGTTAAATATCTATCATAGTACTGTGTTCTGTCTGTCTGTCATTCAATGTTATATGAGTTAAATATCTATCATAGTACTGTGTTCTATCTGTCTGTCATTCAATGTTATATGAGTTAAATATCTATCATAGTACTGTGTTCTATCCGTCTGTCATTCAATGTTATATGAGTTAAATATCTATCATAGTACTGTGTTCTGTCTGTCTGTCATTCAATGTTATATGAGTTAAATATCTATCATAGTACTGTGTTCTATCTGTCATTCAATGTTATATGAGTTAAATATCTATCATAGTACTGTGTTATATCTGTCTGTCATTCAATGTTATAGGAGATATTTGGTTTCCTGTGCAATTAAGCAGAAATGCTTACTAGGGTCTCCTTTTAGTTGACCTTGTACCATCATGAAACTGTACCTTTTCCTATGCTAACTTCTAATAAAGTCTTAAATCAATCAATCAAAGGTATATAGTCCTCGCCCAGTACAATGAGCAGAATTAGTATTAGTATTAGTATTAGTATTAGTATTAGGGTTAGGGTTAGGGTTTAGGTTTAGGTTAAGGTATAGTCCTTACCCAGTACAATAAGCTGTGTAGCAGCCTCAGGTTCCATGGTGGTTCTTCAGTCTGAGGCTGATGGTTCCAGAGCTTCTCCTGGTCAGGGTTAGTATTAGTATTAGTATTAGTATTAGGGTTAGGGTTTAGGTTTAGGTTTAGGTTTAGGTTAAGGTATAGTCCTTACCCAGTACAATAAGCTGTGTAGCAGCCTCTAAGGTTCCATGGTGGTTCTTCAGTCTCAGGCTGATGGTTCCAGAGCTTCTCCTGGTCAGGGTTAGTATTAGTATTAGTATTAGTAATAGTATCAGGGTTAGGGTTAGGGTTAGGGTTAAGGTATGGTAAATAGGTCTTACCCAGTACAATAAGCTGTGTAGCAGCCTCTAAGGTTCCATGGTGGTTCTTCAGTCTCAGGCTGATGGTTCCAGAGCTTCTCCTGGTCAGTCTGCTCATCAACAGTCTGCTGTGAGATGAGAACCTCTCTATCTTCACACCGGCGTCCTGCTCCTGTAGCTCCACCCCTTCCAGGAACCAGCCCGTCCTGATTGGCTCCCCACCGGAGAAGGCCAGCTTGAGGATGGCGTTCTGACACGCCCGGATCCTCAGGGGCTCCGAGAACACGGCCAGGTCGTCAGGGTCGATCCTGGGCGGATCTGGAAAAAAAGATTGAAAGAATGGAATAAAAAGTAACAGGTGAATACAAACAGAACAGTATTGCAGGTCTGCCAGGCCATTTTGACCATTTTTGGAGGGGCGCTACCCACACGTTCGGCTGTGTTGCTGATTCCACGGATGCCAGATCCTTACAAACCTTACCTCGTTGTAAAGGTGACGAATCAACAATACAAATGATATAAAACACAATACCAATTGGTATTATTAAAGGGCCTACACCATGCTTTTAAAACTATATTTTTTGTATAAATATATGCTCAAAATTGAGTCTTAGACAGGTTTTAACCCTCAACAAACACTCTGACCATTCTTTTTGTTTGTTCTAGCTCTACTATAATGAGGCTCTCCAGCTGCAATACCAAAACGGCCTCTGTTTGCTCAGGGGCGCATCTAGTGGGGTTTTTCCACCCCTCCCCCCTCCCCTCCTCTTCACTCCTCCCCGGACCCCACGTTGACAACAAATAATGTTAATATTGGGCCAATACAAAAATAGGATAATGTTGCAGCTCTGATTATAGCCTACTGTAGGCCTATGTTGTATGTTATAGGCCTACTGTCAAATGACACAGGGCGACCGTTGCTAGACCAGACATTACAGAAAGTTACATCTAATCTACATTAGACAATCAACCCCACCTGCATTGTATTTATGTATAAAAAAAAAAAAAAAAAAAAAAAATGTTTTGAAAAAAAATGAGAAAAAAAAGAAAAGTTTTTTGAAAAAAAAAGTTTTTGAAAAAAAATGTTTTTGAAAAAGTTTTTTTTTGAAAAAAATTTTTTTTTGAAAAAAAATCTTTTTTTTTTAAAAAAACTTTTTGAAAAAAACTTTGAAAAAAAAGTTTTTGAAAAAAAAAGTTTTTTGAAGTTTTTGAAAAAAAAGTTTTTTGAAAAAAAAATTTTTTTTGAAAAAAAATAATTTTGAAAAAAAGTTTTTTGAAAAAAGTTTTTGAAAAAAAAAGATTTTTGAAAAAAAAAAATTTTTTTTTTATCTACATTAGACAATCAACCCCACCTGCATTGTATTTATGTATAAAAAAAAAGTAAAAAAAAAAAAAAGTTTTTTTGAAAAAAAAAGTTTTTGAAAAAAAGTTTTTGAAAAAACAAATGTTTCAAAAAAAAAAGTTTTTGAAAAAAAAAGTTTTTTGAAAAAAAGTTTTTGAAAAAAAGTTTTTTGACATTTTTTGAAAAAAAACGGGAATCCGTGTGACGTCACGGATCAACTCTCAGAACAGCACTGTTCTGAGAACCCGTGGAAAGCTTTTCATCTCTGTCTTCCCAAAACCAGAGAAAGACACAATGTACAGAAATAGGACTTTGTGAGGATAGAAGGTGCCAGTGGGACCCCAAAAAAAGGTTTTAAAATAGAAAAAGTGAAAATTCATGGTGTAGGTCCTAGAGGAGATTAATGAACCGAAGTCAAGTTTCCGTACTTTTTGTACACGGTTTATGTTTCAGAGAGGTCTGTCTTTGGCGCCCCCCAGAGGAACATCAGAGTATTGTCCAAGCCTTGCCAGGGGAGCAGTGTTGACTTTGATTTAGTTTAGTCTAAAACAACAGCTTTTAGTTTCAGTGGTAGCTTTAGTTTAGCTTCAGTCATCTAAACAAACAGTCTTAGTTCTAGTTAGTTTATCTTCAGTCATCTAAACAAACAGTCTTAGTTAGTTCTGGTTAGTTTATCTTCAGTCATCTAAACAAACAGTCTTAGTTAGTTTATCTTCAGCAGAGGCGTCAATTGGGTATGGCAGGGGTATGCAGCTGCCATACCCTGGGTCCAGGGGGAAAAATAAAATTACTTTTGAAAATAAATCCATGAATGTCTCTTTGTCTATCTGTGCTCATTAATATGTTGTTAAATTACAGTAAAATAACTACAAATGCAAAAATTAACAAAATGGCACTTCAACTAGGTATTATAATTATATTCTCCAAACTTGTATTTTCCCCATCTTGACAAAATGGTATATTCCCACCCAGGTTCTGCACGCAGCGCAGGTCAGGTGCACAGGTGCAAAGCATTGTTGTTAATTGTATTTGTGTGGCGCTTATTTTCGAGATGCTGATACAGTTTGAGTTTGCAGCAGAGTTAAAATGAAAAGAAAGCAGACCTCCCTGTTAAATTTCTTCTGCAAAAAGACTGCCACAGCTGCAGCAGCAGCCCCAGAAGCAGATGATGGAGATAGTGACCACAGTGACAGTGACTTGCTGTTGATTGAAGAGCCGGGAAGCAACACCACCACCAGCGAAAACAATGCAGCTAATGCTAGCGGTGACTGTGACGCTCCTGACATGGAGCTGCTGGAGGCCGTGGATTCTCAAGAACCTGACCCCGAGCCCGAGCCCGGACCAACAAGCAGCAGCAGCGGCTGCTGCGGAGTTAGTGCAGCCGAGACAGCGGAGCCGGTGCTGCTGGATATAAGTGAGTCGAAAGCGGACCAGCTCAGCCAGCCTAATTTGTCCACGTTCCCCACAACGAGTGGAAGACGATTCAATGTCTCTGTGTACATGAAACATGACTGGGTGGAATATTCAGTAAAACAAGATGCAATATTCTGTTTTGCATGCCGTCACTTTGGCGGGGCCTCCATCCAGCCAGGGGAGAGGGTAGGGCAGCGTGTATTCATAGACACAGGATAAAAAGGATGGAGGAATATGTCACAGAATCTGAAAGACCACCAAGACAGCCAGAGACACAGAAGTGCTGCACTGGCGTGGGGAGAATTTAAGCAAGTGATCAGCGGAGGTCAGGATTCCATCGCAAGTAAAATAGATTCAAATCGGACAACGGAGGTGCGGCAGAACAGAGCACACGTTAGTACCCTGATAAACGTTGCATCCTTTCTGGGGAGACAGGGACTCCCATTCCGAGGGCATCTCGAACAAGATGACTCTGAAAACAAGGGACATTTCCTAGAACTGTTGGATGTATTAAAAGATGATAAGGATGTGATGAGCAAAGACAAACGCAGGTATGGGCATTATTCCTCCCCAGAGGCTCAGAACGATATGGTAAGAGTTATAGGAGAAAAAAATCAAGAACACAATAATCAGCGAAATAAAGGAAGCTGAGTACTTTGCTATTTTAGTTGATGAAACTAAAGATCTATCTAAGAAGGAGCAGTTGGCAATCTTGATCCGTTATGTCCACAATGGGATGATAAAGGAACGAGCGATAGGGACATACCACATGAAGGACCTCACAGCTGAATCCCTGGCCCAGAGAATAGTACTTGAAACATCAAGTTTAGATCTCCAGTTATGTGTTGCACAATGCTACGACGGAGCAAGTGTCATGCGGGGCCATGTACGTGGAGTGCAGACTATAATATGCGATAGGGTGCCTCATGCTGCTTATATCCACTGCCATGCTCATAGATTGCATCTTGTGCTTGTGAACACAATAAGCGACATAGCAGAGGTGTCAGAGTTTTTTAGTGTTGTTAAAACACTATATACGTTTATTGCAAATAGCAATACCAGGCACACACTTTTCATTGAGGCTCAAACAAGGCTGGGCTCAAAACAAATACTGAATTTGGAACGCACATGTCCCACTCGATGGCTGTACTGGTATAGAGCTGTGCAGAAAATCATGTTATGCTACGAGGCAATACTAGCTGTGTTAGACGCCACAATTGATGCTCATGCAGATGGATCCACTGAGGCAACTGGGCTTAGGTCAAATATGGAGACATTCTCTTTTGTTTTGCGTCTTCATGCCCTAGAACGAATCTTGAGTCTCACATATGGCTTGTCTGAGCAGCTTCAGGCAAAAAACCTTGCTATCACAATGGCTTCCAATCTCGTAAGGAGTACTAAAGGCGACCTGCAACGTCTGAGATCAGATAAAGAGTGGCACGCGAATGCCAAGGCATTCGCCAAAAAACTCAACCTTGAATGTGACACCCAGCCTCCCACACGAGCGCGACCTGAAAGAACCCGGAGTGTATCGAGAGCCTTAGTGGATTTTATTGTTGGATCCCCCACTGGCCAGAGAGAAACAACACTAGCAGCAGGTGACCAAGAAAAGCAGCTGTACTTTGAAACACTTGACCGTTTCATCTCTGAGTTTAATCGGCGATTTACAGAGAATGATGACCTAATTCATGCAATCCAGGCATTTGATTGTATGTCACCCCATTTTATGGATGTGATCAGAATGGAACAGTTCGCACAACTGTACAATCTACTGATTGACATGAGCCTTCTCAAGTCCCAGTGTGAAAAATCCCAAAATCTTTCCTTGAACTGGACATGAAAGGAAATGAAGAGGAGGGTAGTATTATGCTGATACTCGAAAAACTGAGCAAAACGCATCTCGCATTCTCACAGGTGATTAAACTATTCAAAATTGCTGCAACAATACCAGTTTCAACTAGCCTGACACTCAGCCTAAATTGACATTTCGTTTCACTTCATTATTTAGTCTGAACTCAGTTCCGCCCACGGCCTTTGCAGCCAAAATGAGGCACTGTTCAGCGATTGGTTCACCGACCAACACATGACATAGTGTTGTTATGTGTGCCTGGCTGGCTAGTGGCTAGCCTGTTGCTTGCTAGTGCTACTTGCTAACTAAAGAAACAGTCAGAATAGGAGCACTACGAACTAGTAATCAAACACAACATAACATGCCTGCTACTGGTGTTTCATAGCGAGATCGATACGATCGCATTTTACCGCGACACGATGTGCGGTACGTTACGGCGGCGGCGGCGCTGGTGTACTAGGAAACACACATGAGTTCTGGGAAACCCCCACCCACGCTGATCACAAGACGCTGATTCACGACGCTGATTCGCCCGTTTGGATTTTCAACCGAGGCAGGCCTCCTCATTGAGAGCGATTCTAGACCTGAATCGCAGAAACAAAAAAATTAAAGGGGTGTGGCTAGCGATTCAGAGTCTGGAACTAGGCTAAGTTTCAACGGCATCAAACGAGAGATTCTTCTCCGTTTTAAAGAGTTAAAACTTACTTGAGGACCACCATGGGGGGTGAAAGACTAAGCCATCTCATGCTAATCGCTGTGGAAGCTGCTGCTGTGAAAAAGCAGGACACTGATGAACTCGTTGACACCTTTGCCTGTCTGAGGCATCGCCGTTATCCTTTAATGGATTAATCTCCATGGACAATACAAGTTCATCTTAAGGTAAGACAAAAGACATCACTTGCCCGAATTGCCTTTCTTAAACTTTTGCTTCCTTGTGTGTCTGTCTGTGTGTATGCCAAAAATGTGTACTACAGTAGGCCTATGTGCCAGCTCAGGTTATATATAAATAGTCTATATTTTCCCTCCGAGGCACCCCTACATTATATTCATCATTTTCACTCTCAGTAGCCTACCTTATATTTATGCCCTATTTAAAATTTAGCATAACAGTAACTATTTTTAATCGAAATTGTTAAATGGTTTGTTAATTATTATAAGATGACAATTATTCTCCTCGAGATTATATTGCGAGGATAACATTGAAATAATAGCCATTTTCGTTAGAAACGAAAATAAATGTGTACTTCAAGTTTAAAATGATACAAAATATAGATTTAAAAAAAAGTAATTGTTCAAAATATTTTCAAATTATCTCGGCAGTCGGCACACACTTTTAATTCAGTTTGGGTGCGTGCTTATTTATTTATTTGTTTATTTTTGGTTATTACTCTACAGTAGTTAAATACTGTACAACTTTCTCTATTCCTCTACCTCCCCTGCCCTATAGAGACCCACAGACCTACAGAAGAGAGCAAGACACGCACATATTCGACTCGGAGAGCGACTGTTTCAAAAGAATATCATATAGTACACAGGATACCATTTATTATTTTGAAAGACAGACGTGTACAATCTTGTGAGTCTGTAATAAAAGAATACTAATTTGAAAGTATGCCCTATGTTGTTATTTACCACCAGTATGTCTGGAGCTGTAGTGACTAACATGGCAAGCTTAGCTGCACTTGAACAACCATTTTCTGGCTGCTATATCCCGACCAAGAACCGAGAAACGGGGGTAAAAGTCCCGAAAAATAACCGATTTTTTAAGTCTCCGACCTCTTGCCATACCCTGGCAATTTCTGAATTGACGCCACTGATCTTCAGTCATCTAAACAAACAGTCTTAGTTCTAGTTAGTTTAGCTTCAGTCATCTAAACAAACAGTTAGTTAGTTCTAGTTAGTTTAGCTTCAGTCATCTAAACAGTCTTAGTTAGTTCTGGTTAGTTTATCTTCAGTCATCTAAACAAACAGTCTTAGTTAGTTTATCTTCAGTCATCTAAACAAACAGTCTTAGTTAGTTTATCTTCAGTCATCTAAACAAACAATCTTAGTTAGTTTATCTTCAGTCATCTAAACAAACAGTCTTAGTTAGTTTATCTTCAGTCATCTAAACAAACAGTCTTAGTTAGTTCTAGTTAGTTTATCTTCAGTCATCTAAACAAACAGTCTTAGTTAGTTGTAGTTAGTTTATCTTCAGTCATCTAAACAAACAGTTAGTTAGTTCTAGTTAGTTTAGCTTCAGTCATCTAAACAAACAGTCTTAGTTAGTTCTAGTTAGTTTATCTTCAGTCATCTAAACAAACAGTTAGTTAGTTCTAGTTAGTTTAGCTTCAGTCATCTAAACAAACAGTCTTAGTTAGTTCTAGTTAGTTTATCTTCAGTAAACAAACAGTCTTGTAGACACACTGCAGAGTGACAGCGTGGCTGAGCACTGGCGCTTTGGCATGGGATCAACGTTGACCAAAGAAAATGCACAGACCTGATTGGTTGTTTAAAGGTGTATTCACTGATAATGAAAGTGGCCGGGGGTCATCTTGTCCCTTACTGGCCATGTTTAGTATTTTATAGTTTTTATACACCATTATAATATTCTCGTTTTGATCATTTGACCCAATCACTGAATATCGGTAGGACTACGTCTCCAGCTTCAGGATATGTATGATACTGATTTACTACCAGACTGTGGCATTTTATGAGTTCAGTAGTTTACAATCTAGGCATTTAGCAGACGTTCTTAATTCAGAGCGACTGTGGTTCTCAAAACTTTTATTTTGACCATCATAACTAAACATCATAACATAACTACGGCCATACTCTACTCTGATTGGTCAAGGACTGGCTGGCCACCTCTGAAAACCGAATCTAGCTATGCTCGTAACACGGGCCATGGTGGAAGTCCTTATATGGTCAGCACACATTCTAGTGAGGAGAATGAATGGAAAATGTACCAATTATATTTGTATTTGAATGAAATACAATCACTGAATATACCTTTAAGTCAGTGGTTCTCAACCTGTGGGTCGAGACCCCCAAATAATTTTGGCGGGGTCCCCAGATGATTAACTTAAAGGAATAGTTCACCCCCAAAATGACTTTTTTTCTATTGATTACTCACGTTCATATTATTTACTCAAGTCTCTCAATAGAAAAAAAGTCATTTTGGCGGTGAACTACTCCATTAATGTGCAACATTGTTTCCTCACTCAACAGTAAACAAACCAACATAAAGTCTAAGTGTTTAGAGGGAACCTGCACATTTCTAAAGTGACAATTTAAGGGCTTTTTAATAGCTCTAAAATGACAAATTAAACATTGGCCAAACTGACAAATATTAGAGGCAGTGGAAAATAGCAGATCTACATGCTCAACTCTTAGTACTTGTCAGGGTGGGGGTCCCCAGTTAAAATATGATTATTTTGAGGGTTGCGGACTGAAAAGGTTGAGAACCAATGGTTTAAGTTGGACAAAATGTGGCCAAGTGTGGCCTTATTCTCCCAAATATGGAGATGACTGACATCCACAAACTTGTTCCAGCAGGGGGCGGGCTACTGAGCGGGGGTGGGGCTACTGAGCAGGGGCGGGGCTACTGAGCAGGGGCGGGGCTACTGAGCGGGGGCGGGGCTACTGAGCGGGGGCGGGGCTACTCAGCCAAAGCACTGACACATGGATTATGTTGTCTGACCTTTGACCTTGAGCGTGGCCTCTGTCTTGCGTCCGTCGGCCTCAAAGCGATACGTTCCAGAATGCCCCTCCAAGCAGCTGCTGATGACCAGCATGTTACTGCAACCCTCCTGACTGATGAGCACGCCATCTGCTGGGCTGATCTGGTAATACAAAGAAGAAGAAGAAGACTGCTATTGTGGTCTATTGTCAGAACACCTGCAATTCTATTGTCAGAACACTGCAATTCTATTGTCAGAACACTGCAATTCTATTGTCAGAACACTGCAATTAATTCTATTGTCAGAACACTGCAATTATATTGTCAGAACACTGCAATTCTATTGACAGAACACTGCAATTCTATTGCCAGAACACTGCAATTCTATTGACAGAACACCTGCCATTCTATTGTCAGAACACCTGCAATTATATTGTCAGAACACTGCAATTCTATTGACAGAACACTGCAATTATATTGTCAGAACACTGCAATTATATTGCCAGAACACTGCAATTCTATTGACAGAACACTGCAATTCTATTGTCAGAACACTGCAATTCTATTGACAGAACACTGCAATTATATTGTCAGAACACTGCAATTCTATTGACAGAACACTGCAATTATATTGCCAGAACACTCCAATTCTATTGACAGAACACCTGCCATTCTATTGTCAGAACACCTGCAATTCTATTGTCAGAACACTGCAATTATATTGTCAGAACACTGCAATTCTATTGTCTGCAATTCTATTGTCAGAACACTGCAATTATATTGACAGAACACTGCAATTATATTGTCAGAACACTGCAATTATATTGTCTGCAATTCTATTGTCAGAACACTGCAATTATATTGACAGAACACTGCAATTATATTGTCAGAACACTGCAATTCTATTGACAGAACAACTGCAATTCTATTGTCAGAACACTGCAATTCCATTGACAGAACAGTGCAATTCTATTGACAGAACAACTGCAATTCTATTGTCAGAACACTGCAATTCTATTGACAGAACACTGCAATTCTATTGACAGAACAGTGCAATTCTATTGACAGAACAACTGCAATTCTATTGACAGAACAACTGCAATTCTATTGTCAGAACACTGCAATTATATTGACAGAACACTGCAATTCTATTGACAGAACACTGCAATTCTATTGACAGAACACTGCAATCTATTGACAGAACAACTGCAATTCTATTGTCAGAACACTGCAATTATATTGCCAGAACACTGCAATTCTATTGACAGAACACTGCAATTCTATTGACAGAACAGTGCAAATCTATTGACAGAACAGTGCAATTCCATTGACAGAACAGTGCAATTCTATTGACAGAACAGTGCAATTATATTGCCAGAACACTGCAATTATATTGACAGAACACTGCAATTCTATTGCCAGAACACTGCAATTCTATTGCCAGAACACTGCAATTCTATTGCCAGAACACTGCAATTCTATTGACAGAACAGCTGCAATTCTATTGACAGAACAGCTGCAATTCTATTGAAAGAACACTGCAATTCTATTGAAAGAACACTACAATTCTATTGACAGAACACTGCAATTCTATTGACTGAACACTGCAATTCTATTGACAGAACAGCTGCAATTCTATTGACAGAACACTGCAATTCTATTGACAGAACACTGCAATTCTATTGACAGAACACTGCAATTCTATTGACAGAACACCTGCAATTATATTGACAGAACACTGCAATTATATTGACAGAACACTGCAATTATATTGACAGAACGCCTGCAATTCTATTGCCAGAACGCCTGCAATTCTAATGCCAGAACAGCTGCAAATCTATTGCCAGAACAGCTGCAATTCTATTGACAGAACAGTGCAATTCTATTGACAGAACAGTGCAATTCTATTGACAGAACACTGCAATTCTATTGACAGAACACTGCAATTCTATTGCCAGAACACTGCAATTATATTGCCAGAACACCTGCAATTCTATTGCCAGAACACTGCAATTCTATTGCCAGAACACTGGAATTCTATTGCCAGAACACTGCGATTCTATTGACAGAATAGTGCAATTCTATTGTCAGAACACTGCAATTCTATTGACAGAACACTGCAATTCTATTGCCAGAACACTGCAATTCTATTGCCAGAACACTGCAATTATATTGTCAGAACACTGCAATTCTATTGACAGAACAGCTGCAATTCTATTGACAGAACAGCTGCAATTCTATTGCCAGAACACCTGCAATTCTATTGACAGAACACTGCAATTCTATTGACAGAACACCTGCAATTCTATTGCCAGAACAGCTGCAATTCTATTGACAGAACAACTCCAATTCTATTGACAGAACTGCAATTATATTGCCAGAACAGCTGCAATTCTATTGACAGAACACCTGCAATTCTATTGACAGAACACTGCAATTCTATTGACAGAACACCTGCAATTCTATTGCCAGAACTGCAATTATATTGCCAGAACACTGCAATTCTATTGCCAGAACACTGCAATTCTATTGACAGAACTGCAATTCTATTGCCAGAACACTGCAATTCTATTGCCAGAACACTGCAATTCTATTGCCAGAACACTGCAATTATATTGTCAAAACACTGCAATTCTATTGACAGAACAGCTGCAATTCTATTGCCAGAACACCTGCAATTCTATTGACAGAACACTGCAATTCTATTGACAGAACACCTGCAATTCTATTGCCAGAACAGCTGCAATTCTATTGACAGAACACTGCAATTCTATTGACAGAACACCTGCAATTCTATTGCCAGAACACTGCAATTATATTGATATATACAGTGTCTATGTAGAGTATTAAAACACTGTATATATACAGTGTATATGTAGAGATACCTGGTGTCCGTCTCTGAACCAGCGTCCGTCACAGTGTATACTGTAAAACACTGAATATATACAGTGTCTATGTAGAGTATTAAAACACTGTATATATACAGTGTATATGTAGAGTATTAAAACATTGTATATATACACAGTATGTAGAGTATTAAAACACTGTATATATATAGTGTCTATGTAGAGTATTAAAACACTGTATATATACAGTGTATATGTAGAGTATTAAAACACTGTATATATACACACAGTATGTAGAGTATTAAAACACTGTATATATACAGGGTATATGTAGAGTATTAAAACACTGTATATATACAGTGTATATGTAGAGTATTAAAACACTGTATATATACAGTGTATATGTAGAGTATTAAAACACTGTATATATACAGTGTCTATGTAGAGTATTAAAACACTGTATATATACAGTGTATATGTAGAGTATTAAAACACTGTATATATACAGTGTCTATGTAGAGTATTAAAACACTGTATAGGGTATATGTAGAGATACCTGGTGTCCGTCTCTGAACCAGCGTCCGTCACAGTGTATACTGTAAAACACTGTATATATACAGTGTCTATGTAGAGTATTAAAACACTGTATATATACAGTGTCTATGTAGAGTATTAAAACACTGTATAGGGTATATGTAGAGATACCTGGTGTCCGTCTCTGAACCAGCGTCCGTCACAGTGTATACTGTAAAACACTGTATATATACAGTGTCTATGTAGAGTATTAAAACACTGTATATATACAGTGTATATGTAGAGTATTAAAACACTGTATATATACAGTGTCTATGTAGAGTATTAAAACACTGTATATATACAGTGTATGTAGAGATACCTGGTGTCCGTCTCTGAACCAGCGTCCTTCACAGTGTATACTGTAAAACATTGTATATATACACAGTATGTAGAGTATTAAAACACTGTATATATACAGGGTATATGTAGAGTATTAAAACACTGTATATACAGTGTATATGTAGAGTATTAAAACATTGTATATATACAGTGTCTATGTAGAGTATTAAAACACTGTATATATACAGGGTATATGTAGAGTATTAAAACACTGTATATATACAGTGTATATGTAGAGTATTAAAACACTGTATATATACAGTGTATAATTATGTAGAGTATTTATACCTTGTGTCCGTCTCTGAACCAGCGTCCGTCACAGTGTATACTGTAAAACACTGTATATATACACAGTATGTAGAGTATTAAAACACTGTATATATACAGTGTATATTTACAGTGTATATTTACAGTGTATATATACAGTGTATATGTAGAGATACCTGGTGTCCGTCTCTGAACCAGCGTCCGTCACAGTGTATACTGTAAAACACTGTATATATACACAGTATGTAGAGTATTAAAACACTGTATATATACAGTGTCTATGTAGAGTATTAAAACACTGTATATATACAGGGTATATGTAGAGATACCTGGTGTCCGTCTCTGAACCAGCGTCCGTCACGGTGGTCAGCGCTCGTCCTGCAGCTCAGCTCTGCTCTCTGACCCACCATGGAGACCACATCACACAGAGCCTGCACCAAGTGGACCCCTGAGCCTGACACACACACACACACACACACACACACACACACACACACACACACACACACACACACACACACACACACACACACACACACACACACACACACACACACACACACACACACACACACACACACACACACGAATATGCATACATTAACCCATTTAGGCCTAGAATTATTGAATGCTTTAACCATTGAAAAATTGCAGATATACAAGCTCACAGCGCAGCACAGAGTGCCACGCTGTGAGCTTGTATATCTGATATTTTTGGAAAAAGTCGTGAAAATGTGTGCAAATCTTTGAATAGGCCTATATGTATTTTCAAAGTGAACGTTTGTAACTCAAATTTTGCTTCTGGGGGGGGGTCCCTGGAACTAAATATTTTGAGATGGGGGTCCGTGGCCAAATACTTATCATCTTGCGGGTCCTTCACATGAAAAGGTTTGAGAACCACTGACATAGTAGTCTCTCAAGAACAGACTAACTGAGCTCCAGTTGAGTGAAAAGGACCTTTTCTTTGACGATGGCTGGCCAGATTGCTGACATAGAAACATGTTTTTTTTCAAAAAATCTTAGAAGGATTCAAAAGTCCCACATCTGATTGGCCTACCGAGTGTCCCATTCTGTGACGCCCAAGGAAGCGTCCTTCAGAATTCCGGAAGCTTGCCGGTCCTCTTTTACCAACGCCCCCTGAGGCGTCTTCCTTTATATGTCTATGGCTGGTACCGCAAATAAGCAGACTTCCCAAGGAATATGCGAAATCTTTCTTTTATAAAAATCGCCATAGCAATAGAATTGTCTGAGATTTGGCTCATGATGCAAAGTGGTCTAACCTGCCAGATTATGAATGTGTGTGTTCTGTCTGTTCTGTTGTTCTGTGTGCTTGTTGAGAGCCGACGTCGCGTTTGAGCTTGATATCTTTTGATAAGGAGACGATGCAGTCACGGCTGGTACAGCACATCAAAGTAGATTTCCCAAGGAATGTGGCATTTGAATCGGACTCATGTTCGTGTCTTTGGATCTCTTACCAATCTCTGTGTCCAGTATGAGACGAGCTGGTCTTTGGATCTCTTACCAATCTCTGTGTCCAGTATGAGACGAGCTGGTCTTTGGATCTCTTACCAATCTCTGTGTCCAGTATGAGACGAGCTGGTCTTTGGATCTCTTACCAATCTCTGTGTCCAGTATGAGACGAGCTGGTCTTTGGATCTCTTACCAATCTCTGTGTCCAGTATGAGACGAGCTGGTCTTTGGATCTCTTACCAATCTCTGTGTCCAGTATGAGACGAGCTGGTCTTTGGATCTCTTACCAATCTCTGTGTCCAGTATGAGACGAGCTGGTCTTTGGATCTCTTACCAATCTCTGTGTCCAGTATGAGACGAGCTGGTCTTTTACGTCTAGAATTCATCACCACAGTGTCTGGGTTCTCCTCTGTGCTTTTACCTTCACAATAAAATGTTAAAGTCATCATACTATTTAACTTCACAATAAAATGTTAAAGTCATCATACTATTTAACTTCACAATACAATGTTAAAGTCATCATACTATTTACCTTCACATTAAAATGTTAAAGTCATCATACTATTTAACTTCACAATAAAATATTAAAGTCATCATAAAGTACATTAACAGTAAATCATAGTAACACACTCAAACATTAAAGGTCTCTCACCATTCCCTGCAAGCTGGTCTGTTGGCTTCATACTGTAGTCTTCATCACTGTAGTCTTCATCACTGTAGTCTTCATCACTGTAGTCTTCATCACTGTAGTCTTCCTCACTGTAGCCTTCCTCGTTGTCGTCTGCTAAACATTCTGCTAAACAGATGTTATGCTGTTGTGTGTTTTGCCAAGTCCTGGAAAAGACACGCTGTGATTGGCCAGTACAGAGTACAGACACTTTGATTGGCAGTTGTGCCGAATGCTCACCCCAAAACATGACTTATGAGACTGTGGTGGCTCGTGTGGCACAACCAAGGCATGGATGTGTGTGTCTCGTGTGGGACAACCAAGGCATGGATGTGTTTGTAATGACAACTAGTAACACATTCATGAAAAAAGCACTTTTGAACACAACAAGCAGCGTAAAAGTGATAGGCTTATAGGCTCCACTCTATGCTATGAGAGCTGCTGGGTAACTGGAAACTGGACGACAGGAGCATTCCTGCCTAATAGACCCCATGGTCATTTAGGGATCAATATAAGTAGTAAAATGAGCATAGATGTTATTTAGTGTGAAGTTGTCCTTCAAACTCTTGGCAAAGTGGAGACACAGTTGAGTGTGTCTCTCTGTTTTTGTAATCGGTAGGCTTAGCATCAAATTATTATTAATATTATTGTTATAGGGTAATTGGTAGGCTTAGCATCTTACCTGTTAATTGATCCTGAGACACCTGGGCATCCGGCTGACCCTGGGCACCTTTCTGACTCTGTGAAGCTTGTTGGCGCTGACCATCTTTCTGACCACCTTTCTGACCATCTTTCTGATCACCTTTCCTGCCATTTTTCTGGCCACGTTTTTTGCCATGTTTCTTGGCAGCTTGCTGGCCACCCTCCTGGCCAGCCTGCTGGCCATCTTGCTCTGAATCCATGGGATGCTTGGTGGAGTCAGTGGATTCCAACAGGCCTTCCAACAGATCTCGTCCTTAAATGAAGAAAGAGTGAACAGTGTGAATGTTAATGTAATGCTGGGTCACTGTTGACCTGGCATCCTTGTGTATGTTGGTATGAAAACCTGCAGATCATGTCCGTCTGCCCTTTAGGGGAACATTCATGATATTCATGTGAATAATGTTGTTCTTACCAGCTCCTCTGTCAGAAGCTCTGTTCTGACGTTTATGTGTGTCAGAAGCTTTGTTCTGATGTCTATGTGTGTCAGAAGCTCTGTTCTGACGTCTATGTGTGCGCTTCTTGTTCTTGCTGGTGTCTGCCGTCAGATCCTCTTCATCATCTTTGAGGACCCGTCCGTCACTGTTAGAATGCAACACGTTTTCTCTCTGTCCCCCCACACCCCCACCATCTCCTCTCTGTCCTCTATGTCCCCCCACACCCCCACCGTCTCCTCTCTGTCCTCTCCGTCCCCCCATCGCCTCCCCATCCTCTGTCCTCCCCATCTCTGCAGAAGCGTTACCGCCGGCCTTTGACGCTTGACCAGACGACAACGTTGTCGTGTTCCTTCTGGCTCCTGGTGCCTCGGTGACGCTGGTGTCACCGTCGGCTATCGTCACGACGCGTCTACCGCCGCTCAGCCTGCTGTCAACCGTGGAGAAGAACATCTCCTCGTCCGTCATCACTCCTTCTGCCCTTTCTGTTCCTGTCGCCCTCATGGAGGATTCATTCATCTTCTTCATGGAGGATTCATTCATCTTCTTCACAGATGATTGGTTCATAATCTTCATGATGGCTTCGTTCATCTCCTTCTCCTGTTGTTCTCTGGTGATCTTCTCCGTTTCCGTCTCTGCCTCGCCGGCCGGGGTTGTTTTATGTTCTCTGTTCCTCCCTGAGTTTGGTGGGTCCAGGTCAGCTGGTAAAAAAAAACAACACGATTCACAAGAATCATGTCAGGAACAAGGAAGCGTATAACCTGCAAAATAGAGTTTAAAAGAAACAGGCTAAACAGTGTCAGACTTCCAACAGGTAATGGAAATAGAAGGTAGCCAACACGTTTTAAGTATTATAACAAAATCAATCCTTTCGTCTTTACAATTGATCTATTATGTAATATAAATGACCAACATGATTTAAGGGGAGTGTCTTTGGTCATGGTTGTCTGGCCACACCACACCTGAATGCCTCTAGTTCTAATGTCATAAACCTTATGCCTGTAGTTCTAATGCTAGGTTTAGCCAATCCTCAACCTTATGCCTGTAGTTCTAATGTTAGGTTTAGCTAATCCTAAAACTTATGTCTGTAGTTCTAAGGTTAGGGTTAGCTAATCCTAAACCTTATGCCTGTAGTTCTAATGTTAGGTTTAGCTAATCCTAAACCTTATGCCTGTAGTTCTTATGCAAGCAGACATTACCTTCCACCGTGACGCCTGTCAGCGCCTTATGACCGTTGTCCTTATGCAAGATGTTGCCCTTACGCCAGTGCTCCTTACCTTCCACCACCCAAACAGGCTTGACTCCATACATTATGCATTATACATTACATAAGCCCACAATGGAAACACACATACATAAGCCCACAATGGAAACACACATACATAAGCCCACAATGGAAACAGGTTTTTTGTGTTATCCTTTTAGGTCAAATGACTGTAACCATGCCGTTTGCATGTCTGTCCAATAAAGTATTAAATCAACTAGCAAGACACCTAAGGGCGACATGCTGCGCCAATTATTGGCCATCTGGCCAGTGATGTATATCGAACCAGTTACCCATATATGGAGACACCTGGTACCCACATATGGAGATCCATGCACTGTATATGGAGATATGCTGTGAGACCCCAAAGATGCTTACTCAGTTATTCGTTATGTGAAAGTCATATGATGTCTATGACATCTGACATCATACCATTTTATGACCATACATGGAGATCCCTGTCTGTAGAACCAGCCACACAGAAATGGGCTGTCTGCCATATATGGATTCTGTTAGTGTGGTATGTGACCGATGTGGCCTCCATACCATATATGGACATTCCCATATGAAGTCCTATTAGATATGGGCTTAATATTGATGACATCAGGGAACTCCATATACAGTATGAGCATGAAAAGGATTATGTTAGTGTGACATCACAGTGAAGCCAGAGTGTGATGTCAGAGCGGCAAACCTGAATGGTTCCCATGACATCACAGTGATGTCAGAGCGGCAAACCCGAATGGTTCCCATGACATCACAGTGATGTCAGAGCGGCAAACCTGAATGGTTCCCATGACATCACAGTGATGTCAGAGCGACGAACCCATAGGCGTGACTGAGATAAGGAAGAGATGTTTTCATAGTTAACTGTTAATCAATCAATCAATCAATCAATAAATCAATCAATCAAGCGACATATTCCTGTCACTTATGACTGTTGTTCAAACAGTCCAAAACCTGATCAACCCCTACAACCCCACCCGTTCACTCAGATCAGCCAACACAGGGATGCTGACAGAACCGTCCTTGACAAATTGCCCTCCTGGCACCCAACCTGTGGAATAAACTCCCTGTCGCACTTAGAACTACAGACTGAAGACGCACCTCTTCAGACTCCACCAAAACCTATAGCACTAATCTAACACTCACAGACCATACATGAAGCTAGTTAAACCTATAGCACTACTCTAACACTCTACTAGTGATAATTAATTTCCTGGATTTCAACTTAAGGTGAATACTGCGCAAGACCAAGGGCCTGGACAGAGCCATAAATCGTATCGGATGGAACACCAACATTTGAAGCACTCCACAATACACAAATATGGAGGACAGGGTATAAATCACCACAATCCGAGGCAACGAGAAGCGGGGAGATTCCCTCGAAATCCTCTCCCCTCCAGACCTCTCTCTCCCCATTACCAGCATCAGAACAACTAGGGACACGCAGAAGCCCTAGTGCAAGGCCGCTATGGACAAGGGTCTGGAAAACGTCAGAGCCGGAGCAGCTTTTGAAATGGATTAAGTGACCTTTGAACCTCAACTGCTAAGATGATCTGACCGGAACAGAATCAGACAATAATATTGGGCTATCAAACTGCCCATGGACTTCTTACCGTCGTCATGAATTAATTCATGGGATGCCAAAGAATCCTGGCCAAACGCAAAGTGACATTGACTTTCCCCAGTTAAAACGGGTCTCTTCTCAGTTGGACTGAAGATTTATAGACCCCCAGCCCCCCCTTCCCTGGAACACTATCGCCCCCCCTTTACCATCCCCCTTGTCCCCCCCCCCTCCCTCACAAGGAACCCTAAAAGGACTTAAAAAGGCATTGATTTACTGATGATTATTTACACTGACAAAACATGATGAGAATGTTGATGTTACAGTACCTCGTTGTGGGGATCATTGGAAAAATGTATGATGATTAGAAGAATACGATTGCTAATGAATAGTCATAATTGCACATCCTAATGAAGTAGGCCTAGATTTTGTTTTATAATTTTATTTTGTTTTATTTAATCCAATTGAAATACAAGAATGTGTTGTCGGGATGATTTTTGCCTCCCCAATGTTTTGATAAATGTGGAATATTATAAATGAAATATATGGTTTTTAATGTTTTATATAATGATTGGTCATATTAGAAGACTTGGGTGATTTAAGTGTTGTGTTTTGATGTCACAAACTTTTGATTCTTTTAGGCTGCGATAACACTGGTAGAGTTCAGGTATTGCATCAGGAGAAAAGAATGTGAAAGAAAACAGAATATTTAACCTATACAAACTAGGCTGTCAAAGTGATAGAAACTAAAAGGTCTATATATTGATTGATTAGGCGCCCGTCACAAGTTGGCGTGCAAAAAAAACAGATATTTCGTAAGTGGGCGTGCCAAATATAGATAAATCAAAAGATAGCGTGCAAAGTGTAGTATAAGTAGCGCCAACAAAGACAGGAGTTGGGGCATTAGGGTCTGGACGCGCTTGGCGTGATGGCTGGCTGGAGGACTCCAGCCAGCCATGGACAAGATTGGACAGTTTAACTTTGGAAAAGTTAGAACTCTGTGAACCGTTTTAGCCTCAAAGGCATGGACTTGGGAACTATCCCATATTTTATGGACTTCAGTTTCTTGGACAATATTGGACAATATTGGACATTTTAACTTTGTGAACCATTTAGCCTAAGGATATTGGGCTGAGGGACTTCAATTTCAAGCTTTTTGAAATGTATAGTTTGTTTTAATAATTTTTGTGACTTTTTATTTCAAAGGTTTTTTAATAAACCATTCTGGAATTATTGGACATTAAGAACTTGTCGCTTGCTCTTTTCCCAGTGTCATTCTAGTGAGTTTTCATGGAAATGGAGGGGAATCACCTCTATTAGAATGTCAAAGGAATCACGTCACCGGCAGAGGAACATGTTGAGAGCGGCTCCTATTCCAAGGTGGAAAAGCAACAAAGCCTTCATCTCATCCGTGTCCAGAAATTGCTGCTATTCTTGACCTCGTAAGAAGCGGCAAAAATCACTTCATCAGTGTCTAAACCAGTGGCGAGTCACTGCTGGTTTTGACCTCAGAATATATCACAGCATGACGGACATGCAGAAAACTCTGCATTTTTACAAGACAGTGTGAAATTCAAGCACCTTATTAACGTAAAATAAAGACAAATCTATACAACTATGGCAAAGGTTTACATTGGATTATCGAACTGTCAACACTCTAACACTCACAGACCATACATGAAGCTAGTTAAACCTATAGCACTACTCTAACACTCACAGACCATACATGAAGCTAGTTAAACCTTTAGCACTACTCTAACACTCACAGACCATACATGAAGCTAGTTAAACCTATAGCACTACTCTAACACTCATAGACCATACATGAAGCTAGTTAAACCTATAGCACTACTCTAACACTCACAGACCATACATGAAGCTAGTTAAACCTATAGCACTACTCTAACACTCACACAGACCATACATGAAGCTAGTTAAACCTATAGCACTACTCTAACACTCACACAGACCATACATGAAGCTAGTTAAACCTATAGCACTACTCTAACACTCACAGACCATACATGAAGCTAGTTAAACCTTTAGCACTACTCTAACACTCACAGACCATACATGAAGCTAGTTAAACCTATAGCACTACTCTAACACTCATAGACCATACATGAAGCTAGTTAAACCTATAGCACTACTCTAACACTCACAGACCATACATGAAGCTAGTTAAACCTATAGCACTACTCTAACACTCACACAGACCATACATGAAGCTAGTTAAACCTATAGCACTACTCTAACACTCACACAGACCATACATGAAGCTAGTTAAACCTATAGCACTACTCTAACACTCACAGACCATACATGAAGCTAGTTAAACCTTTAGCACTACTCTAACACTCACAGACCATACATGAAGCTAGTTAAACCCTTATCACTACTCTAACACTCACAGACCATACATGAAGCTAGTTAAACCTTTAGCACTACTCTAACACTCACAGACCATACATGAAGCTAGTTAAACCTATAGCACTACTCTAACACTCACAGACCATACATGAAGCTAGTTAAACCTATAGCACTACTCTAACACTCACAGACCATACATGAAGCTAGTTAAACCTTTAGCACTACTCTAACACTCATAGACCATACATGAAGCTAGTTAAACCTTTAGCACTACTCTAACACTCACAGACCATACATGAAGCTAGTTAAACCTATAGCACTACTCTAACACTCACAGACCATACATGAAGCTAGTTAAACCTATAGCACTACTCTAACACTCACAGACCATACATGAAGCTAGTTAAACCTATAGCACTACTCTAACACTCACAGACCATACATGAAGCTAGTTAAACCCTTATCACTACTCTAACACTCACAGACCATACATGAAGCTAGTTAAACCTATAGCACTACTCTAACACTCACAGACCATACATGAAGCTAGTTAAACCTATAGCACTACTCTAACACTCACACAGACCATACATGAAGCTAGTTAAACCTATAGCACTACTCTAACACTCACAGACCATACATGAAGCTAGTTAAACCTATAGCACTACTCTAACACTCACAGACCATACATGAAGCTAGTTAAACCTATAGCACTACTCTAACACTCACAGACCATACATGAAGCTAGTTAAACCCTTATCACTACTCTAACACTCACAGACCATACATGAAGCTAGTTAAACCTATAGCACTACTCTAACACTCACAGACCATACATGAAGCTAGTTAAACCTATAGCACTACTCTAACACTCACACAGACCATACATGAAGCTAGTTAAACCTATAGCACTACTCTAACACTCACAGACCATACATGAAGCTAGTTAAACCTATAGCACTACTCTAACACTCACAGACCATACATGAAGCTAGTTAAACCCTTATCACTACTCTAACACTCACAGACCATACATGAAGCTAGTTAAACCCTTATCACTACTCTAACACTCACAGACCATACATGAAGCTAGTTAAACCTTTAGCACTACTCTAACACTCACAGACCATACATGAAGCTAGTTAAACCTATAGCACTACTCTAACACTCATAGACCATACATGAAGCTAGTTAAACCTATAGCACTACTCTAACACTCACAGACCATACATGAAGCTAGTTAAACCTTTAGCACTACTCTAACACTCACAGACCATACATGAAGCTAGTTAAACCTATAGCACTACTCTAACACTCATAGACCATACATGAAGCTAGTTAAACCTTTAGCACTACTCTAACACTCACAGACCATACATGAAGCTAGTTAAACCTTTAGCACTAATCTAACACTCACAGACCATACATGAAGCTAGTTAAACCTATAGCACTACTCTAACACTCATAGACCATACATGAAGCTAGTTAAACCTTTAGCACTACTCTAACACTCACAGACCATACATGAAGCTAGTTAAACCTATAGCACTACTCTAACACTCATAGACCATACATGAAGCTAGTTAAACCTATAGCACTACTCTAACACTCACAGACCATACATGAAGCTAGTTAAACCTATAGCACTACTCTAACACTCACAGACCATACATGAAGCTAGTTAGCATTTTAGGGATTAGAAACGTTTTTTACTGATTATGTGCTTGGTCTACCTATGTTATATTGTTGTTGATGTACTGACATTATCTTGCTTACCTGCTTATTGTAAGTTGCTTTGGATTAAAAGCGTCTGCCAAATGCCTAAACTGTAAACTGTTCTTATGCATGCAGACTCACTACTGTTGTCCTTATGCAAGTGGACTATGTTGTCCTTATGCAGCTCTTACCTCCCACCTCCAGCAGGTGGCGCTACAGCTCTCTTACCTCCCACCTCCAGCAGGTGGCGCTACAGCTCTCTTACCTCCCACCTCCAGCAGGTGGCGCTACAGCTCTCTTACCTCCCACCTCCAGCAGGTGGCGCTACAGCTCTCTTACCTCCCACCTCCAGCAGGTGGTGCTACAGCTCTCTTACCTCCAGCAGGTGGCGCTACAGCTCTCTTACCTCCCATCTCCAGCAGGTGGCGCTGCAGCTCTCTTACCTCCCATCTCCAGCAGGTGGCGCTGCAGCTCTCTTACCTCCCATCTCCAGCAGGTGGCGCTACAGCTCTCTTACCTCCCACCTCCAGCAGGTGGCGCTACAGCTCTCTTACCTCCCACCTCCAGCAGGTGGCGCTACAGCTCTCTTACCTCCCACCTCCAGCAGGTGGCGCTGCAGCTCTCTTACCTCCCATCTCCAGCAGGTGGCGCTACAGCTCTCTTACCTCCCATCTCCAGCAGGTGGCGCTACAGCTCTCTTACCTCCCATCTCCAGCAGGTGGCGCTACAGCTCTCTTACCTCCAGCAGATGGTGCTACAGCTCTCTTACCTCCAGCAGGTGGTGCTACAGCTCTCTTACCTCCCACCTCCAGCAGGTGGCGCTACAGCTCTCTTACCTCCCATCTCCAGCAGGTGGCGCTACAGCTCTCTTACCTCCCATCTCCAGCAGGTGGCGCTGCAGCTCTCTTACCTCCCACTAACAGCCAGGCGCTGCAGCTCTTGTCTCCAGCGATGGCAGCGTAGATTCCTCTGTCCTTCTGCGTGACCTCCTTGATGAGCAGGCTGTGACTCAGTTTATCTTCTGACACCATGAAGATGTGTCTGTCTCCTTTCTGCAGCAGAGAGTTCTGATCCATCCATCTGATCCTAGAGTTATTAGAGTTATGAACAGTACATAATATATACATTATACAGTTAAATATGACACCATGAAGATGTGTCTGTCTCCTTTCTGTAGCAGAGAGTTCTGACCCATCCATCTGATCCTAGAGTTATTAGAGTTATGAACAGTACATAATATATACATTATACAGTTAAATATGACACCATGAAGATGTGTCTGTCTCCTTTCTGTAGCAGAGAGTTCTGACCCATCCATCTGATCCTAGAGTTATTAGAGTTATGAACAGTACATAATATATACATTATACAGTTAAATATGACACCATGAAGATGTGTCTGTCTCCTTTCTGTAGCAGAGAGTTCTGACCCATCCATCTGATCCTAGAGTTATTAGAGTTATGAACAGTACATAATATATACATTATACAGTTAAATATGACACCATGAAGATGTGTCTGTCTCCTTTCTGTAGCAGAGAGTTCTGATCCATCCATCTGATCCTAGAGTTATTAGAGTTATGAACGGTACATAATATATATATTATACAGTTAAATATGACACCATGAAGATGTGTCTGTCTCCACTGTGTTAACACTCAACTAGACATCCATCTGATCCTGTTATTAGAATTAACAATATATTTATATGAATGTATACCGGTAATTGCGACTGTCAGGTCGCAAGTTAATATGAAAAGCTCCACCGGCTGTCTGTCCCTCCGTCAGTCAGTCTGTCTGTCTGTCTGTCTGTCTGTCTGTCTGTCACGTCACGTCACGTCACGTCACGTCACGTCACGACACGTCACAACACGTCACGTCACAACTTTGCACACACACTCCTTGGCTGGCAAATCACAACCTAATTTCTCACATGCCCTCTTCTAGCGTCTGATCCTTGACACCACCACCACAACAACAACACAAAAAGTTGTTTAACATTTTATAATATACTGATATTGACAATTTCATCTTTGAGATATAAACCTGGATATGCTTAGTGAAAACAAAAAGTTAGCGGCACCCACAGCACCAGAGGGAGCGCACACAATGATCTGATAACACAAACCCATAAGACAAATATGGGTAAATTAACCCTAACCCTAACCCATCACTGCCATCCAGGTGTGGAATTCCTTGTTCCCTTAAAACATGTAGCTCGCTGGCATCCTTCAAAACTGCCCTGAAAACTCATCTTTCAGGAGGCCAGAGAAGGAGGTAGTTATCACTTCTCCCATAGACAGGCCAGAAGTGAGCTGCGATATTATTGTGGGCTCGCCTATAAGGCGAGCACACTTTAGATATTGTCATTGTGGGCTCGCCTATAAGGCGAGCACACTTTAGATATTGTCATTATTGTGGGCTCGCCTAAAGGCGAGCACACTTTAGTTATTGTCATTATTTATTTATTTCTATACTAGATCAAGTAGACCAAAAACTTCGGTTCCGTTCTACTCCTACATACTTAGTGAGAAAATGAAAATAAAAACATCAATGTGTTCAGTTTACAGTGGCGAAGTGTGCTATTATTTTCTATAGCAATCGGCCAAATGGTGGCGCTGTAGGAAGCCTTCGAAAGTGCGATCTTTGAACAGGTATAGCTCATGCTGTGTTTGAGGTACAGCCATGAAACCTGTATACACGTATGCGTCTCCTCATGCCGAACAACTTTTACCCTCTAACTTTTGACCTCTGACCTTTAGGTCTCCCACAATTCGGAATAATATGAAAAACAGTAAAAATCTATCTCCTCCTGGGATTTTTGCGATACGCGCATGAAACTTTTTTCACATGAACTTTGGACCAATACGGTCAAACTGTCTTCACGGATTTCTTTTAAAGTGAAATATAATTTTTTAATAATTCAATATATATTGCGGTTTTATGCAAATTATTCTTCGGCCTCTAAATCATACATGCAAAGTTACACGTTCATGGCATTTGGCAAAGATGTGGAGGGTTAGTCAAAGTATCACTGAAACCAATTTTATTCCAATCGGCCAAAGGGGGGCGCTATACGAAGCGTCTGAAAATTCAAACTTCAAACGGGCATAAGTCATGACTCGTTTCGTTTGAAGACATGCAACTTGTTACACGCGTGCTTTGACTCAAGCGGAAGACATCTGTGTCGTTGTTAAGTAAGCTCCGCCCTTCGATTTTCCGCCACTTTGAGCAGTTTGTAAAACGCGTAAACGCGCTTTTATTCTGGAATTTTCGCGTCACGTGCACAAAACTTTTTTTATGTGAACTTTGGACCGATATCTAAAGATCTATCAGATCGGATTTCTTTAACATTGAAACATGCTTTTTTAAATAATTCAAACAATATTGCATTTTTATGCAAATTATTCATCTGCCTCTAAAACATACAAGCAAAGTCACATTTTCATGACAAAATAGTGTAGAGGGTTAGTTCAAATATCACTGAAACCAATCTTACCCCAAATGGCCAAAGGGGGGCGCTATATAATTTTGAGCAGTTTGTAAAACGCTTAAACCCGTTTTTATTCTAGGATTTTTTTTGCAATTTGCATGAAACATTCTACACGCAATCTAAGGACCTTTATCTAACATGCCTATGAAGTGCACACAAAAAAATTATAAAATAATAATAATAAATAAAGTGTCCAAAGCCAAAAACACCTCAAATCATGAACACAGCCTGGGATGTGCGTGAAATCTTGCAAGCACATTCCCAATAGGTCAAGGAACAGATACCAACCTTCTCACATTGGCCTGTTATAGCGCCACCAGCGGGTCAACTTTTGCACAACACATTTTTGGAACAAAATGGACCAATCTTTGACGTCAGTAACGTCAAAGAGAGCACTGCCTGCGATCTTGACATTTTGTGCTTTTATAGCCATTGTTTTCTGGCTTGAAGCGAGCCCACAATTGTTTCGAAGGAACAATATTTTTCTAGTTTATCTATCAGGCAGGCAGTCAGTCATACTATATCAAGTTCTCCTCAAAACTTCGGTTCCTTTCTACTCCTACATACTTAGTGAGAAAATGAAAATAAAAACATCAATGTGTTCAGTTTACAGTGGCGAAGTGTGCTATTATTTTTTATAGCAATCGGCCAAATGGTGGCGCTGTAGGAAGCCTTCGAAAGTGCGATCTTTGAACAGGTATAGCTCATGCTGTGTTATACATACAGCCATGAAACCTGTATACACTTATGCGTCTCCTCATGCCGAACAACTTTTACCCTCTAACTTTTGACCTCTGACCTTTAGGTCTCCCACAATTCGGAATTATATGAAAAACAGTAAAAATCTATCTCCTCCTGGGATTTTCGCGTCAAGTGCACAAAACTTTTTTCACATGAACTTTGAACCTATATCTACACAGGCTATGTGGTGAGATGTTTGTACGTTAAATAATGATTTTTTAATAATTAAATTTATATTGCGGTTTTATGCAAATTATTCTTCGGCCTTTAAATCATACATGCAAAGTTACACGTTCATGGCATTTGGCAAAGATGTGGAGGGTTAGTCAAAGTATCACTGAAACCAATTTTATTCCAATCGGCCAAAGGGGGGCGCTATACGAAGCGTCTGAAAATTCAAACTTCAAACGGGCATAAGTCATGACTCGTTTTGTTTGAAGACATGCAACTTGTTACACGCGTGCTTTGACTCAAGCGGAAGACATCTGTGTCGTTGTTAAGTAAGCTCCGCCCTTCAATTTTCCGCCATTTTGAGCAGTTTGTAAAACGCGTAAACCCGCTTTTATTCTGGAACTTTCGCGTCACGTGCACAAAACTTTTTTTACGTGAACTTTGGACCGATATCTAAAGATCTGTCAGATCGGATTTCTTTAACATTGAAACATGCTTTTTTAAATAATTCAAACAATATTGCATTTTTATGCAAATTATTCTTCTGCCTCTAAAACATACATGCAAAGTCACATTTTCATGACAAAATAGTGTAGAGGGTTAGTTCAAATATCACTGAAACCAATCTTACCCCAAATGGCCAAAGGGGGGCGCTATATAATTTTGAGCAGTTTGTAAAACGCTTAAACCCGTTTTTATTCTAGGATTTTTTTTGTAATTTGCATGAAACATTCTACACGCAATCTAAGGACCTTTATCTAACATGCCTATGAAGTGCACACAAAAAAATTATAAAATAATAATAATAAATATAGCTGCAAGCAGCGATAAAGTGTCCAAAGCCAAAAACACCTCAAATCATGAACACAGCCTGGGATGTGCGTGAAATCTTGCAAGCACATTCCCAATAGGTCAAGGAACAGATACCAACCTTCTCACATTGGCCTGTTATAGCGCCACCAGCGGGTCAACTTTTGCATAACACATTTTTGGAACAAAATGGACCAATCTTTGACGTCAGTAACGTCAAAGAGAGCACTGCCTGCAATCTTGACATTTTGTGCTTTTATAGCCATTGTTTTCTGGCTTGAAGCGAGCCCACAATTGTTTCGAAGGAACAATATTTTTCTAGTTATTTATCTATCAGGCAGGCAGTCATATCAAGTTCTCCTCAAAACTTCGGTTCCTTTCTACTCCTACATACTTAGTGAGAAAATGAAAATAAAAACATCAATGTGTTCAGTTTACAGTGGCGAAGTGTGCTATTATTTATTATAGCAATCGGCCAAATGGTGGCGCTGTAGGAAGCCTTCGAAAGTGCGATCTTTGAACAGGTATAGCTCATGCTGTGTTATACATACAGCCATGAAACCTGTATACACTTATGCGTCTCCTCATGCCGAACAACTTTTACCCTCTAACTTTTGACCTCTGACCTTTAGGTCTCCCACAATTCGGAATTATATGAAAAACAGTAAAAATCTATCTCCTCCTGGGATTTTCGCGTCAAGTGCACAAAACTTTTTTCACATGAACTTTGAACCTATATCTACACAGGCTATGTGGTGAGAAGTTTGTACGTTAAATAATGATTTTTTAATAATTCAATTTATATTGCGGTTTTATGCAAATTATTCTTCGGCCTTTAAATCATACATGCAAAGTTACACGTTCATGGCATTTGGCAAAGATGTGGAGGGTTAGTCAAAGTATCACTGAAACCAATTTTATTCCAATCGGCCAAAGGGGGGCGCTATACGAAGCGTCTGAAAATTCAAACTTCAAACGGGCATAAGTCATGACTCGTTTTGTTTGAAGACATGCAACTTGTTACACGCGTGCTTTGACTCAAGCGGAAGACATCTGTGTCGTTGTTAAGTAAGCTCCGCCCTTCAATTTTCCGCCATTTTGAGCAGTTTGTAAAACGCGTAAACCCGCTTTTATTCTGGAACTTTCGCGTCACGTGCACAAAACTTTTTTTACGTGAACTTTGGACCGATATCTAAAGATCTGTCAGATCGGATTTCTTTAACATTGAAACATGCTTTTTTAAATAATTCAAACAATATTGCATTTTTATGCAAATTATTCTTCTGCCTCTAAAACATACATGCAAAGTCACATTTTCATGACAAAATAGTGTAGAGGGTTAGTTCAAATATCACTGAAACCAATCTTACCCCAAATGGCCAAAGGGGGGCGCTATATAATTTTGAGCAGTTTGTAAAACGCTTAAACCCGTTTTTATTCTAGGATTTTTTTTGTAATTTGCATGAAACATTCTACACGCAATCTAAGGACCTTTATCTAACATGCCTATGAAGTGCACACAAAGAAATTATAAAATAATAATAATAAATATAGCTGCAAGCAGCGATAAAGTGTCCAAAGCCAAAAACACCTCAAATCATGAACACAGCCTGGGATGTGCGTGAAATCTTGCAAGCACATTCCCAATAGGTCAAGGAACAGATACCAACCTTCTCACATTGGCCTGTTATAGCGCCACCAGTGGGTCAACTTTTGCATAACACATTTTTAGAACAAAATGGACCAATCTTTGACGTCAGTAACGTCAAAGAGAGCACTGCCTGCGATCTTGACATTTTGTACTTTTATAGCCATTGTTTTCTGGCTAGAAGCGAGCCCACAATTGTTTCGAAGGAACAATATTTTTCTAGTTGTTTATTTGTTATGTTCATGAATTAAATACCAAGGACTTTCAACATCAAAAAGACCGTAAAATGTCTTATTTGGGATGTTCCTTTTAGGCAGGGTGTTTAACTGTACTTGTACTGTACTACATTTATATTGTATTGACTATAATTGTACTATTCTCCATTTTGTCTAATAAAACAATCAATCAATCAAAACTACTAACCTGGACATGGGGCGAGTGAGCACACACTGGAACACAGCGTCCTCTCTCTCCTGGACCCTCACCTCCTCCATCTTAACAACAAATCCCACGTTGGAGCCTGAAAGGACAAGAGAGAACCGTTACTCTTACCCTGACCTGAGTTAAACTGGGTCCGCATCAGTGTTCCGACGGGCCGGTATTCCGACACTAAAACTAACCCTAACTCTACCCCCAACCCTAAACCTAACCTCAGTAAACCTTACCTCAGTAACTAACCTGCCGACGCTAAGTAACTAACCTGCCTTACGCTAAGTAACTAACCTGCCTTACGCTAAGTAACTAACCTGCCGACGCTAAGTAACTAACCTGCCGACCATGTCGGAACAGCGGATAGTCGGGATAGTGAGCGCTTCCCAGTTAAACTATGCCTAAACCTAACCATAAAACCTAACCCTAACCCTAACCCGTTACTCTTACCCTAACCTCAGTTAAACTATGCCTAAACCTAACCATAACCCTAACCCTAACCCTAACCCGTTACTCTTACCCTAACCTCAGTTAAACTATGCCTAAACCTAACCATAACCCTAACCCTAACCCGTTACTCTTACCCTAACCTCAGTTAAACTATGCCTAAACCTAACCATAAAACCTAACCCTAACCCTAACCCGTTACTCTTACCCTAACCTCAGTTAAACTATGCCTAAACCTAACCATAAAACCTAACCCTAAGCCTTTGTCGTACTAATGGGACATCAGTTCTGCTCAGTGATTCATCTAGAAGCTTGTTGTACTAATGGGACATCAGTTCTGCTCAGTGATTCATCTAGAAGCTTGTTGTACTAATGGGACATCAGTTCTGCTCAGTGATTCATCTAGAAGCTTGTTGTACTAATGGGACATCAGTTCTGCTCAGTGATTCATCTAGAAGCTTGTTGTACTAATGGGACATCAGTTCTGCTCAGTGATTCATCTAGAAGCTTGTTGTACTAATGGGACATCAGTTCTCCTCAGTGATTCATCTAGAAGCTTGTTGTACTAATGGGACATCAGTTCTGCTCAGTGATTCATCTAGAAGCTTGTTGTACTAATGGGACATCAGTTCTGCTCAGTGATTCATCTAGAAGCTTGTTGTACTAATGGGACATCAGTTCTGCTCAGTGATTCATCTAGAAGCTTGCAGGAAGCTTGTGGATTAACAAAAGCGTCTGATTGGGCATAGTGTTTTTGTAACTGTGATATTATTGTATTCTTTGCTTGCTATGTCTGTCCATGAGATAAATACAAAAAAAAAAAAAAAAAGACGTAAAAGGACTTATTTGGGATGTTCCTTTTAGGCAGGGTGTTTAACTGTACTTGTACTGTACTACATTTATATTGTATTGACTTCTTACACTGTTCTCCTTTTTGTCTAATAAAATAATCAATCAATCAATTGGGTTGAAAATGGCTATATTTTTTAATTAAGCAGCAGATTTGGTAACATTTTCAGAAAACAAGTCATGAAAATAATATATTTTTGATTTCTTTTTGTGGCAAAGTAGTATTTGCTCTGAAAACAAAACAAAAAAATATTTAAACCCCTCCTCATGTACTTGGTACAGTCCGTAGGGTTCTATTTAAACCCCTCCTCATAGGGTTTTATTTGTACCTTTAAACCCCTCCTCATGTACTTGGTACAGTCCATAGGGTTCTATTTAAACCCCTCCTCATATACTTGGTACAGTCCATAGGGTTCTATTTAAACCCCTCCTCATGTACTTGGTACAGTCCATAGGGTTCTATTTAAACCCCTCCTCATGTACTTGGTACAGTCCATAGGGTTCTATTTAAACCCCTCCTCATGTACTTGGTACATTCCATAGGGTTCTATTTAAACCCCTCCTCATGTACTTGGTACAGTCCATAGGGTTCTATTTAAACCCCTCCTCATGTACTTGGTACAGTCCATAGGGTTCTATTTAAACCCCTCCTCATGTACTTGGTACAGTCCATATGGTTCTATTTAAACCCCTCCTCATATACTTGGTACAGTCCATATGGTTCTATTTAAACCCCTCCTCATGTACTTGGTACAGTCCATAGGGTTCTATTTAAACCCCTCCTCATGTACTTGGTACAGTCCATAGGGTTCTATTTAAACCCCTCCTCATATACTTGGTACAGTCCATAGGGTTCTATTTAAACCCCTCCTCCTATACTTGGTACAGTCCATAGGGTTATATTTAAACCCCTCCTCATGTACTAGGTACAGTCCATAGGGTTCTATTTAAACCCCTCCTCCTATACTTGGTACAGTCCATAGGGTTCTATTTAAACCCCTCCTCATATACTTGGTACAGTCCATAGGGTTCTATTTAAACCCCTCCTCCTATACTTGGTACAGTCCATAGGGTTCTATTTAAACCCCTCCTCATATACTTGGTACAGTCCATAGGGTTCTATTTAAACCCCTCCTCATATACTTGGTACAGTCCATAGGGTTCTATTTAAACCCCTCCTCATGTACTAGGTACAGTCCATAGGGTTCTATTTGTACCTGTGCGACGGTCCCCCTCCTCATGGGGTGAAAGGTCATGAACACAGATGACCTTCTTCTTCAGGTGTTTTTCACCCTGTAATAAAATATAATATAATATAATATAATATAATATAATATAATATAATATAATATATTATAGTATAATAAAATATAATATATTATAATATAATATAATATAATATAATATAATATATTATAATATCATCATTTATCATAATGACTCCATCCTATTATGTAAATATATGTAAATATAATATAATATAATATAATATAATATAATAAAATATAATATATTATAATATAATATAATATAATAAAATATATTATAATATAATATAATAAAATAAAATATATTATAATATAATATAATATAATAAAATATAATATAGTATAATATATTATAATATAATATAATAAAATATATTATAATATCATCATTTATCATCATGTAATAAAATATAATATATTATAATATAATATAATATAATATAATAAAATATAATATATTATAATATAATATAATATAATAAAATATATTATAATATCATCATTTATCAACATGACTCAATCCTGTAAATAAATATATGTAAATATAATATATTATAATATCATCATTTATCATCATGACTCAATCCTGTAAATATATATGTAAATATATGTAAATATAATATATTATAATATCATCATTTATCATCATGACTCAATCCTATTGTGTAAATATATGTAAATATATGTAAATATAATATATTATTATATCATCATTTATCATCATGACTCATTCCTATTATGTAAATATATGTAAATATAATATATTATAATATCATCATTTATCATCATGACTCAATCCTATTATGTAAATATGGGTAAATATAATATATTATAATATCATCATTTATCATCATGACTCAATCCTATTATGTAAATATATGTAAATATATGTAAATATATGTAAATATAATATATTATAATATCATCATTCATTATCATGACTCCATGCTGTAAATATAATATAATATGTAGGTGATAAGGTCATCATTATCATGAATCCATCCTGTAAATATAATATAATATGTATGTGCTAAGGTCATCATTATCATAATATTATATGTATGTGATAAGGTCATCATTATCATGACTCCATCATGTAAATATAATATAATATGTATGTGATAAGGTCATCATTATCATGAATCCATCATGTAAATATAATATAATATGTATGTGATAAGGTCATCATTATCATAATATTATATGTATGTGATAAGGTCATCATTATCATGAATCCATCATGTAAATATAATATAATATGTATGTGATAAGGTCATCATTATCATGAATCCATCCTGTAAATATAATATAATATGTATGTGATAAGGTCATCATTATCATGACTCCATCATGTAAATATAATATAATATGTATGTGATAAGGTCATCATTATCATGAATCCATGCTGTAAATATAATATGTATGTGATAAGGTCATCATTATCATGACTCCATCATGTAAATATAATATAATATGTATGTGATAAGGTCATCATTATCATGAATCCATCCTGTAAATATAATATAATATGTATGTGATAAGGTCATCATTATCATGAATCCATCCTGTAAATATAATATAATATGTATGTGATAAGGTCATCATTATCATGACTCATCCTGTAATATAATATAATATGTATGTGATAAGGTTGTGCTGCGCCTCGGGGAATTATCAGCCTGTCGTGTCCATATAAGCATAATGACCTTATAGCACTTATTACCCGGCTAATAAATACAATTTATAATTTGACTAAAAACTAAAAACAAAATGAAGTATTTGCTTGTTTACAGACGGCTGAAAGTATTCCACAAGTGTTGTGCTGGGCCCCCCAAGCGCGACACGGTCGCCTTTGAAAACAAGGAAGTACTGATCAAATAAATCCATTTTCTGTTACTGCGTCATCTATTTCTCACCTCAAATGTTTTTAAAAACATTCTTGAGAACAACGTTTAGTTGTAAATGAAGCCAGGAACGTGCTGGCCATTGGGAAAAGCGGGACAACTCCCGAACGGCCGGTCCATTCCCGGGCGGTCCAGGCCGGCCATTAAAAAAAATGGCCGGCCCACAAAGTAAATATAACTAAAAGTAATAGTGTAATTGGCCCACTGGCTTGTCTTTCATGATCTGAAATGGCCAATCTTTAAGTAGCAGCAGTGCTATAGAGTACTCACTGAGTAGCAGCAGCCCACAGAGCCATCCCATTGGCCCCTCTGGCTTGTCTATCATCTGAATACCGGCCCACTACTCCCTAGCTTCCTTGACTACTGCTCAATGGTCTACATACAACATCATTAGATTGTCTTTATACCAGAAAAACAACGAGACCTAAAATCACAGTAACCCACAGTAAAATTTGGGGCCTCGAGGCGCTTCCGGAAGGCAAAAAAATCTGGTGCGTGGCCATTGGCTGTGCACAATGAGGGCCTCCCCAGCTCATTTTCCCGGGCTGAATCAGGGGCCCAGCACATCCCTGAATGACGCTGTGTGTTTGTTTACATGGCTGACATGTTGGATACGGTACCAAATTCACACAGTGCAGCCTGAGTGCAGCAGGTGTTCTGAGCCTTTGATTAGGCAGCGGTCTGTTATAGAGGTCTGTTATAGAGGTCTGTTATAGAGGTCTGTTACAGAGGTCTGTTATAGAGGTCTGTTATAGAGGTCTGTTACAGAGGTCTGTTATAGAGGTCTGTTACAGAGGTCTGTTACAGAGGTCTGTTATAGAGGTCTGTTATAGAGGTCTGTTATAGAGCGGAGCGGTCATTATACGCCTATAATTCACCACTGATTGTAGTGCTCGACCAATCAGAATCAAGCATTCAACCAAGCCGGGTAATAAATTATTATAATGTCAAGCATTGGTCAGTCAGAAAAACTAGCAGTCCAAGCACAGGGCCCACGGCACAGTGATTGGAGGTGCAGAGTACATCTTCATGATGTCAATGATCACATGACCCCTCAATCAATCCTCCAGTTCAAGGCAGCACAGGAGGGACTTTTTCTTATTTTGACACAAAACTCTAAGGAGACCTTCTCCCCACCGGGGGAAATGGATGTGCTCTAAGGAGGGAGAAAAACGCCCGCACACTGTTCATATGCTCCAAAAACTTACTTTTATTATAGGCAACTGGCTGCAACGTTTCGACTTTACGTCTTCACTTTTGCCTGATGAAGACGTAAAGTCGAAACGTTGCAGCCAGTTGCCTATAATAAAAGTAAGTTTTTGGAGCATATGAACAGTGTGCGGGCGTTTTTCTCCTTCCATTATCTGATACCTTGATGTCCAGCACCTGGCCTGAATATAGGCTTGAGATGTGCACACAATCTTGTCTATGTGCTCTAAGGAGACCTTCTCCCCACCGGGGGAAATGGATGTGCTCTAAGGAGACCTTCTCCCCACCGGGGGAGATGGATGTGCTGTGTGGCAGCGCACCGCTCTAAGGAGACCTTCTCCCCACCGGGGGAAATGGATGTGCTCTAAGGAGACCTTCTCCCCACCGGGGGAAATGGATGTTGATAGTAAAATATGTTATTGTTGTTTAACATGGTATAGATATCATTCTCAGTGTTAAAAGTCAATGCCATGATGTTTTGATCTGATAACTAATGCACGAGACGAGAATCTGCCCCACTCCAGGGACAGAAAGATTGACCAGCGAAATGTCAAAGTGTCCAGGACACGGGATAATGGAAAGCCAAAACATTCTACATCCTTGGCTTCTGAGTCCATGAGACTCAGTCACAACAACATCCCATCCATGTTATGTTTAATTGTCCAATCAGAATGTGACTAATGTATTCTGTAAACTCCATATATCTGTGAATCATTATGTTTTGTACTCAGAGCTACGATGGGTGATTTTGCTCTACTGTACTTGTACAGTACTTTGAACTCTGACTAAACTTCACCAAAAAACGCATATTCTCCGGTGTGGTCTCATTCATTGTGTGGAGTATTTTATTATGATTGGGGAAAACTGTTTATCCATATGGAATATGATCCAAAATTCCATCAAATGGTCCTTCGAGCCGGATTAGCTCCGAGGAGATATTGGGGACTCAACATTGTTGGACTCATTTTGTCTTCTCCGCTGCTAGAACCAGTTACGGATTTCTACTGATTTGACGTTTATGGATTCGATACAGCTGGACAGTTTGTTTTGGAATCCCACTTCGTTCATCTCTGCTAGTAACAACCAGCCGAGGATATTATCAGACGTTTCCCCTGACTCCCACGGAGTAACACTGAAAGGACTCCCTCCACGTTTTTTCCTCCTGAGCGCGGCACAGGAAGGCAGAAAACACCTGCCGAAATCTAAACAACCTTTTTACAAACGGAACAACACCTTTGAATTGAAGCGTCTCTTCAAAGCTTGGGGAATGAACTGATAACAGCTTTAATGGCTAAGATAGACAATGAGGAAATTAAACAGGTGGTTTCTAGGTGCCCCACAATTGCACCATTTTTGCCCATATGGAGAAAGGAATTCGGATATGATGACTCTCTCCCACATGTTTTTTTTTCTCCTGCGCGCGGAGAAATTACCATGGGACTTGAGAAGTGTGTATAAAGCACACAGTGTAAGTTTTGATTTTATTCATGCCTTTTTGGACTGAAAATCACAGATGGGTCAAGTACTTAAAGATTTGTACCGGCTAAGTTAGAGAATTGCTACCTCTAGCCCAAGCTGCATTTTTATTGTTTAATGTTTTGTAGTCTATTGTTTTATCGCTTTTCGTTGCACGTTTGAGTAACAGAATAGGGACTGCGGTTTCCTGTTCTGAGGACATAGCAGACTGTTGGTCACAGATTCATGCTTGTCCATATTATTAGTTGGTGTTATTTCGCACGAGACTCCAGTTTAGTGTTGCCAGGACGAAAGTTATTTCTGTCCTGAAGGAAATCTTTACACGATTTTGTTTAGTGTACCCAGAACAAAAGCAATTGTTCTGAAGGGAGAATCTCTTGGCCAGTGCATAACCCAGCCACTTAACCACATAACAAATCGCGTGGTTATTTTATCAATAATAGCTGTTTCCAGCTACTTAATCACATAAGAAATAGCGTGGTTATTTTAATTGGTAGATTTCCTTTATGTTCCAGAACAGAACGTTCTGACGGAAATCTTCATGCTTTACGCTTACACGTCTTTGTTTTCGTCTCAGTCTTATCTTATTTTATTTTATTTTATTTCCGTCTCAGGCGACTCTGAGATGTTGAATACAGGAGCTTTTTATCTCAGCGCTCCTAAGAACATTTTTAAGAAACATGATCATTCAAGCTAAAAAAGCCCCCTGCTCCGAGAAGCAGTGTTTTTATCGTATAAAACCTGGACCCACACGGATGAAAGGTTACAATCTAAACCCAGAACCTCTTTTTAACCCGGACCTCAAGTCATTCTGGAAGATCATCGGGGACTCCCAGTTATCAACACTGCCTAAAACTTTTCCTGGAACATGTCAATGGATATGTGCGGAGCTGTGGAGAAATCGGACATTATTTGCCACTGGATGTTCGAACCTCATCAGGAAGGAACAGAGGACGCAAGCAATGTTTTCAAGATGCTGAAGGGCTTGACAGAGCCCCCCCCCCCCCCCCCCCCAGCCGAACCTGGCTGGCCTTTCACTCACAACGCGATGGGACGCGTTGTGAGCTTGTAGATCTGCTACGTGACTTTCATGGATTACAATGTCCCGAAAAGAACAAACACTCTTGACCCTTGGGACGCCCCGAGATAATGGTACTATATATTTTGTTTACTTTTGACTAAGAACGACTTCTGGAAAGAAAAAAAAAGAAAAATCAAGTTCTGACTGACAAACCTGTGTGTTAAATGTTTTTGATAATCTATCTCTGTCTAATCATCTCTAATCCAATTTTCCTCCCCTGGTTACATTTCGGTTTGTCTATTATGAAAGCAGGAAAATCAAACCAAGTATAAAGTGAGCGGTGCTACTTCTGTGTACAATATGGTACAATATGTGCTTGGCTTATGCTGCTTGCTTGCTCAATGCCTGCTGCTCGCGTGAGCTGCTTACGCTGCTTATAGGCTGGCACGGCCTATGTGTTATTTTATTGTTTTATTTAAAAAAAAACTATGAGGGGCTGGAATTGTTTTTTTTATTTTCATTTTTTCTTATTTTTACCTTGAGAGGCCACGAGCCGTTTCAGTTTCTGTGTGACCTTGCTCTCTCTTTCTCTCTCAAAAAAATGGGTTTCATTCGCTCTTGTTCTGTATAATCTACTGTTTACATTCTAATACAGGGCTTGATAACAATGTGCTGGGGTTATATTTGAATCTGTCTTATTTGAATCTGTCTTGGGTTTTTCTCCCTCTGTTTGTGTTCTAACTCACTTGCCTGGTTTGCAAAACTAGGAATTATTTACACATATGACTGTCTCTCTCTCTCTCTCTAAAAAGGGATCTCATTCACTCTTGGTATGACTACACTCGTACTGATAACAACCAACGCTTGGGTTTATTTGAATGTTTATATATGATGCCCCTAACGTCTTAATAATTTTTTTTCTCCCTAATGTATTAATTCTTTTTCACCAATGTGGTAGGGATTATTTTTACTTTATTTATTTCATTTTAGGGGACAGGACGGACTCGACCTGGATAGACAGGTTTCGTGGAAGGAACTCCACTAACTCGCTAACCAACTTGACTGACACTCAACTTGACTGACTGACTGTTTTATTTCAATTTTATTTTAACCAGTTTTCTCCTGTCCTCCTGTTTTGTCGTGAAAAACACTATTTCCTGACATTATGATTATGTTATGTATTTTTATTATTATTATTTTACTTCTTTAAAGTCTCTCTCTCTGGGACACTTTCAGTAGAGAGCCTTTCAGCAGGCCTCGCTAAATATTGTTTTGGGAAAACCTTATCTTGTTATGATACACTTCCCCCCCTCACAGGCCTGGAAGCTCACTCTAACTCTGACAGTGAGCAGAGTCATTGTCCTTTACTGTACCTCGGTACCCTACTGTACCTCGGTACCATCTGTTTCTCATTTAACCATATTTTAACAAATTATCCTCCAAACAAAACAATTTTTGTCACACCCAATATTTTTGGCTGTGGCAAACGGGAGGGAATGTGTTTGGAGAATTAATATTTAGAATTAATATTTTCGAATTAATATTTTTTCATTTAATTTTATTTCTTTCATATTTTCATTTTCTGAATTCATATTTCATTTTCTGATTTCATATTTTCATATTTCATTTTGTTTTCATTTCATCCCATTTAAATATATTTCATTTTGTGAAGTCGATTCCAATCAATACAGGGTTAATCTGTTTCCCCTAACAGAACAAACTGACACAACTTGTGTCCTCTTTTGGTGATGTATCTAAACATTTCAATGTAATTTCTATATATAAATACCTTATTGCCTTACATTATGGATTGATTTGTCCCTGTCTTTTCCCTTGTCTTACAGATAAAGATATTTTGAGATGATAATTGAGAATGAGTTGACAGACACATACTTCACTGCATGTCTGTCCAAAGTGGAAATGTCAAAAAGGATGATTGAAAAATCCATATGTGAGTATGAAACTGCATCACACACGTTTTCCCGCTGTAAAGTTTTCTTTCAGACCTTGACTCGGACAAAAGCCAGTAAGGAGGAATAGACAGTTGGCTTTAAGGCGGCTCCGGTTTGACACCTCACTATAAATGTCCCCAACCTGCAGGGACAATTAAGACCACTCATTACCTAAAGGTAACTTCGGAGGTGTACGAATTATGACCGCCAAACGGCTGATTTTCGGATGCTGTCTAAATACATTTTGAATGCTTTTGTCTTTAACCTAAATTATGGTAAAGAGTCAAGTTCGTCTTGTTTTGTAATAACCACCCGGGAGCGTGATGTTGATGTTTTTTTATCTTGCTTGACTTGGTATTTCAAATCAACCTTGGACACATTGAACCTTTGTAAAATATATATATATAATAATTAATAATTAAGATAATAAAAATCTTTTACCTCTACTTTAAAAAAACAAAATATATATATATATATATATATATATATTCTCTTTCATTAAATGCACTCTCTGTAGTGAACCCCACCATCAACCCAGGTGAGGCTGTGAAGAAACTTTGGAAAGATTCTAAATTTAGTGATAAAGTTTGTCATGGTGCGACAGGACAATGTTTGTTAAGGAACGTGTGATTTTCTCCTCTCTCTCATAAAAATATTCTAACTCATGTTAACTAAACGTTACAGGCCCCAAATTATAAGAGAAAATATCCTTGGTTTAATCTCAGACTGCCCTTTGACGCACTCCCCCCAATGATTCCAAATTATACAGTCCTTTATCTTTCATTATCAAAATATTTTCACCTTTGGTTGTATTCTGATTTAAATACCTTTAAAAGACTTAAATAACTTTGGAAATATACAGTTCTTTTGACTCTCCTCTTTAAAAAACTTAAAGCTATCGAAATGTTTTGACTTAAATTATTATGTTCTGTTTCAAATACCTTAAAAAAAGTTTAACCCATGTTTTCTTCCCTTGTTGTTTATGCTGCCTTGACATTTAACACTTCAAATGCTATCTCAGGAGGGAATTGATAGTAAAATATGTTATTGTTGTTTAACATGGTATAGATATCATTCTCAGTGTTAAAAGTCAATGCCATGATGTTTTGATCTGATAACTAATGCACGAGACGAGAATCTGCCCCACTCCAGGGACAGAAAGATTGACCAGCGAAATGTCAAAGTGTCCAGGACACGGGATAATGGAAAGCCAAAACATTCTACATCCTTGGCTTCTGAGTCCATGAGACTCAGTCACAACAACATCCCATCCATGTTATGTTTAATTGTCCAATCAGAATGTGACTAATGTATTCTGTAAACTCCATATATCTGTGAATCATTATGTTTTGTACTCAGAGCTACGATGGGTGATTTTGCTCTACTGTACTTGTACAGTACTTTGAACTCTGACTAAACTTCACCAAAAAACGCATATTCTCCGGTGTGGTCTCATTCATTGTGTGGAGTATTTTATTATGATTGGGGAAAACTGTTTATCCATATGGAATATGATCCAAAATTCCATCAGATGTGCTCTAAGGAGACCTTCTCCCCACCGGGGGAAATGGATGTGCTGTGTGGCAGCGCGCCGCATCCAGTTGGGGTTACCGCAACGCTCCACTTATGGAGACGTGAAAGGAAGTGGAAACACGAAGACCATGTGACCCAAGATGAACCACTTTGACTGTTTTTCTGCACAAGTACTTTTACTTTTCTTATTTTAAGTATATTTTGATGCCAATACTTTTGCACTTTTACTCAAGTACTTTTTGAATACAGGACATTGCAGTATTGTATTGATTTTTTAGGAGAATAAACCTGACCTATAAAGTTTTGGTAGAGTATAGCATAACATACTGATATAACATCCTGGCCTTTCAGCTTTGGTATAATAGTATGTTTTGGTATAACATACTGATATAACTACTGGTCTGGCCTTTCAGTGAGCCCACAATAACAATAATAACTAGAAGCAGTTAGGGTTAGGGTTAGCGTAACCCTAACCCTACCCTAACCCTAACTCTTCCGAGCACAGGTCTCCACCCTTTACTTTACTTTACTTTATTTGTTTATTTAGACGGGACAATGCATATTAATGAACACTACATGAAAGCAATGTAAATAAGCCGGAATTAGCAAGAATGCTAAATTTCATCCGTAGTCCCCACATGAAGACAAAACAATACATACCAACAAACAGTAACCCTACATTAGGAGAGGGAGCCTAAGAACATACATACAAATACTATTTTTCCTCAACCAAGAGAAAACAACAAAAAACAACACCCTACGCCTGTGGTACCCCTAAAATGGTGCCAGGTCTTTTTCACGGCCGTTTCACGGACGCTGCATGCATGATTTTGTTTTAATTTCTTTTTTTCAAAGGTCGACCTGATGGTGGCGTAATAACAGGCCATGTGAAAGGGTGGCATTTGTTCCTCTACCATGTGGGAATGTGCATGCAAAGTTTCACGGTAAGCGCAAGCTGCGTTAATGACTTGAGGCATTTTGTGCAAAGTTTGGAGGCCAATCCAATCAGGATGGAATATGAAATATCGGACAGATCCGTGTCGATCACATGACTGTAGAGATACTGTGTACCAATAGAGGGTATGCGTGTGTGACATCACTGTTGCTGGAAGTTATGTGGGAACGCCTACTGAGTGGCAAAAAACGAATTTCTGCCATTGACAGCCCATACATCCAAACAGAAAAGTCCTATCTGATTGTATTAAACAAAGTTAACTCACCAACATTGTGGCTGTACTGAAAGCTTGAATAATCCTCTTTCTATCTGCAAAGTTTTTGTTTAATAAAAATCCACCATAGGCATGTTATGAGCTAATTTCTGTCAAGACATTCTGTGCAGGTTTTAATTTTTCCAAGTGTCACTCGTTTTCTACAACACAACATCCTGCTGCCTCCTGCATTATGTGCAAATTAGAAACAGGTGGTATGCAGGGCCGTTGAGTGATTTGCAACTAGCACTTCCAAACTCCAATGCTCCAAGCTGCTCAATGTTTTGCCACTCAGTCTAGATTAGGGGGGCGGGTCCCAGTGGACGTGCATACCCTCTATTTGTAGGATTGTTGGACAAAATCTGTAAGAGTAGTGTACAGAAATGTGTTTTGCAAACATTGGCCTCATGGTGGCGCTATAAAAGGCTGATGTGAAAAAAGCAGGGAAACGGTTTTTCCTTGGCCTCTAGGGAGTGCGCTAACAAAGTTTGAAACTGATTGGTGGATATCACCCTGTTATAGCGCCACCATGAGGCTGATTTAAAAAATTTGAAGTGGTATTTCTTCCTCGGCCTAGTGGGAATGTGTGTGCCCGATTTCATGATAATTGCACTTTGCGTTTGGGATTTGAGGCATTTTGTTCAAAACGGCTCAATCCTACAAACTTTGGAAGCCAATCTTAGCCAACAGGATGGAATATGCAAAATCAGACAGATCCTTGTCGATTACATGACTGTCGAGATACTGCTTACCGATTTGTAGGATTTTTGGACAAAATCTGTCAGAGTAGTGTACAGAAATGTGTTTTCGGCCTCATGGTGGCGCTAGAACAGGCTCATTTGAAAAATGAGGATCAGAGGTTCTGAATTGGCATCCAGGGAGTGTGTGTGCTCATTTTGGCAGCGACCGGCCCAACGGCGATTGAGATTAGGTGGTAACAAACTCCGAGGACGCACACGGACGGACGGACGGAGGGGAAAACATACTCTCCCCCATGCCTTCGGCTGGTGGAGACAATAATAATAACCTTAAAGTGTACCTCCGCTGTCTCCTTCCTCTTCTCCTCCAGTCTCTTCAGAGTCCTCTTCAGGTCTTTGACTCCAAACTCCTGGCAGATCTTCTCATATTCTCTCCTGTCTGCGTTCATCAGGACGTCCCAGAACCTCTGGTCAACCTCTCCTCCATCCTCACAGAACCTCTGGTCAACCTCTCCTCCACCCTCACAGAACCTCTGGTCAACATCTCCTCCACCCTCACAGAACCTCTGGTCAACCTCTCCTCCATCCTCACAGAACCTCTGGTCAACTTCTCCTCCACCCTCCTCTCCTTCAGGAGCTTCTGGAGCTTCTGACACTTTGCTGTTAAATATTAACATGAGATCAGTTGTCTAACATGGTCAGTCCACAAGATGTCCATTTAGTTAGAATAACTGATTATGTTATGTTAGTCCACAAGCTGTCTATTTAATGTGATGCATTTAGTTAGAATAGTAGAACTGTCTATTTAAAGGAGTAGTTCACCCGCAAAATGACTTTTTTTCTATTGATTACTCATGCCATGGAGAGTAGAGTTCAATAATATTTTTTGGTTTTTGTCACATTCCTAAGACAAAAATTTGATTCGAGTAAATTTACCCCCATTGATTCTGGATGGTCCGGAATCAATGGGGGTAAATTTACTGTTATCACATTTTTGTTTTAGGAATGTGACAAAAACCAAAAAATATTATTGAAAGGGTTAGGGTTAGGGTTAGGGTTACCCTAACTCTACTCTCCATGGCATGAGTAATCAATAGAAAAAAAGTCATTTTGGGGGTGAACTACTCCTTTAATGTAATGTAGGCTATTTATTTAGAATAATAGATCTTAATATCTTTTGTTAGTCCAAAAGCTGTCTAATGTCATGCATTTAGTTAGAATAAAGCTTGTTGCACACTGCTGCGTTTTTCCGTTGCATTTTGGAAATCGGAAATCTGCATAAAATGTATTTATACTAGAAGTTTGCGGCCCGGAGTTCAGGCCGCTGCGCGGCCCTCACCGCCATGTTGCGGCAGTGTGGTGTGTGTAATGGCCAAATATGTTTTTTTTGAGAAAAAATCGTTTTTTGATAAAAAATCGTTTTTTGATAAAAAAAATAGTTTTTTGAGAAAAAAAAAGTTTTTTGAGGAAAAAAAAAGTTTTTGAGAAGAAAAAAAATTTGAGAAAAAAACATTTTTGAGAAAAAAATTTTTTTGAGGAAAAAAAACATTTTTGAAAAAAAAAATTGGAAAAAAAAGTTTTGAAAAAAAAAATGGTGATGCGATGACGTGGTGTATACGGATGTTACTGCGATTGAGGTGAAAGAGAAAAGTGGAAAGTTGTGAGCTAACTATTAGCTATTTTTGTGTGTGTGTGTGTGTGTGTGTGTGTGTGTTCTGGCTACGCCCCCCTCGGTTGAAATTGGATCCGCCGGTCCCATAGCTGGGAATACGAGCCAATGGACGGCGGTCACCGGTCACCATGGCAACGGGGGGCCAATGATAGAGTTAGGGCGGTATTCCGTGAGTTCTACCGACATACATCTGATCTATATCTGATCTAGCTATGAGTTGAG